>NW_007022818.1:244632-283180 GCF_000164805.1 Carlito syrichta
GATCGCGGGAACCCAGCAGGTCGAGGCTGCGTGGCCCGGAGCGGCCACTGCACTCCAGTCTGGGTGACAGAGTGAGACTCCAAAAAAAAAAAAAAAAAAAAAGGGAGAATATCTTACTATCTGCTACCTTAATTTTGATACTTTGCTTTGTCAATTTTAAGTTACTTAAGAGCAAGATGTGGTTAAACGGGTGAGTTCAGGGTCACTTCTGTCAAAACCCAAAGTTCTCAGTGCCATTTGAGAGAGGAATTAGCTGTCTAGCCTTTTTGCACAACTCACATTAAAACCTCCATTGGGGAAAAACCCTCCTAATTTCTAAACTGAGCACTTCTAAATTGCATCTATCGATCTTCTTTGCCTGAATGGGTATCTGGCTTCATATCTAGTGATACTTGCTGCAATGATGCCTCATAAAATTAAGCAACTATACAATCAATTAAATTTTTAAAAGGCAGTGTGATAGTGCACTCCTTGGATGCCACACTGCCTCTGATTTGTTTGGAGATTACTGTGCTTGACTAAGAATGATAACAGACCCTCGATAACGTTGCAAAAAAGATGTAAATCAACTCAGAGGAGCAACAAAGCATAACACAATTGGCATCAAGGGAAACGCTTTATTCCCCAAACGTGTTCAATTCAATCACAGAAAAGCTTATAAAATTATTTTGATTACCCATTTCAAAATTTCATTACTTTTTCCAAAATTTTCCACAATCAAAATGCAAATGCAAAATAAATGCACTGATTAGTGGACCGTTCATAAAGTTGTCACTGCTAGCTAAAATCCTTGGGTATACCTTGCATATTTTAATGAGACTAGAAAATCAACGGGAATGAAGGAGACCTTTTAGTTCTGTTACTATGTGACTTATTATTCTGAACCATTAAATTGAAAACGTGAATTTTCCAGACTTAACCACACACTGTTAGTGACTAAGGAAGTTGACCTGACCTAGTATAGCAGTTCATGCAAGCTGAAGGTTTTACTTTGTATTCTGCTTTCTTTTGATGTACTGCTTCCTTTTGGTAGGCAACTTGTAATTAGATTGCATCAACTTTTTTACAGATAATATTTTAACAAAGATTTTTCGGAAACAGTCTGTTTCATCTTCGTTTAAAATAAATTACAGCACATCACTGATGTTAGAAAATACAATTTATTCCACAATTGAATGAAGAAAGTTTCAATTTTGCCAGTAAAATATTTCTTAGAAGAAAATTAAGATTCATTTTGTCTTGATTTTTTTTTTTTTTTTATTGCTGCATGGGGCTTGTGTGTGTTTTGCCTTGGTAAAATTCACAGAAAATTTTAAACCATCAGATAAATTAGCTAAAGGAACATCATATAAAATTTATAATTCCTCCTTCCGAAAAAGGAAAAAAAAACTCTAGTTGGAATTGAGAATCATCCTGGAAGTGTTGATATCCACTTGGCGAAAGGCCTGGGTAAAGTAGTAAATAATCCCTAATTATTACTGAATAGAGCTACATCTGCTAAGGTTGCCACATAGACTTGTGTATTAAAAAGGAAAAAAAAAAAACTAAGTTCAAAATTAAATTGTCAAAAAGTAGGTAATAGATGATGCCCTCAAATGCAATATTTAACTCTGGCCATTTACTAGAAACTTAATGCACATTATCTCTTTAAACTTCAATGTCCTTTCAACAGAGCATCCCATTTTACAGCTGAGAACACTAAAGCTCAGAACAGTTCAACAAGGTAGGTGACATTCTGCAGGTAGCAAATTCTAAAGCAAGACCCAAATCCCAGCAATGTGACACCAATATCCCTGCTATGAACCACTGTGCTTCGCTGACTGAAAACAAAGGACTAGCTTGTCCATTAAGATATGGGTTCTCCTTGCCTATGGTGGCCATATGCCTAAGAGTTCGTGTCTTTCATTCTGGTACGTAATCAATAACTTCTGTACCTAGTGGAAGGCTTTTATTTCCAGAGTTCCATGCTTTCCATGCCAATGAAGACTACATTTTCACTAAGGTTTACAGGAGAAGAATGCAGACCTCATCTGAATTAGAGGAATCCCAGGGAAATTAATTTGCTCCCTAAGACATGTGTGGTAAATAGCAAACAGCTTTTCTTCTAAAATACCCAGCATCTGTAAACAATACTTTGAAAAACAGAACAAAAGAGACTTAGGAATGATTTCATGGCAATATAATATGTGCCCTAAAGAGTGTCAGAATGTTTTCTTCCGCACCAGTGACAGTGTCAGACCAAAGCTTTTCTTAAGATGACGCATGCCAAGAAGCCAATGAATCTCTCCCATTTATTACCCTTTCTTTTATCACCTTAGTATTTCTAAATTTTGCTTTTCTTCTCCCACTCCAAGTGGCACATTTTTTCCCTTAAAACATGCTGATTTGATGGTAATACTTGAAAGAGATAAGACCATAAAATAGTGGTTTTCTAACTAGTAAAATGAAGTTTTGCTTATATCCACTCTAGAATTACTTTTGGAACAAAATGGTAGACTGGTGGGCGAGATGATGATCTGGCCTGGGATGGAGAACATCTATCCTCCAGGCAACCATCCCCTGGTGGTCACTGGGCTCTTATATAGTTCATTCTTTATCCCTTTATATTCCCTCCTGTCGTTTTTAGTCTTGGTACCACCCAAACAGGAAAACAAAAAAGCAAAACAATCCCTTCTGTGACTTTTCCTTGTTTATTTCTCTGAGTGACATTTGGCCATTTTCATATCAGGCTGTACCACCCAGGCCTATATATGTCCTGCTAATCTGGGAGTTCCCTTTCCTATCCCCATTTTGGCTGCCTCATTTCTTCTTGTGGTCTTGATTCATTGATTAGCATGCTTCCTGGCATCGAATAGGAACTCACACAACATTTGTCAAAGAAATGATGGAATGAATGTGAAATGTGTCATGGAAGCTTGGAAAGAATGATTTGGGTAGTGCATGGATAAAAATGGCGGTATGCAGAGTGATGAAAACCTTGAGTTTGGGTTAGGACAGTCTTCATCTTGCATTCCTGCTCTGCCCCAAGTTAGCTAGGGTTGTGATCCCTCCGCCCCACCACCTTGTGGTTTTCCCATCTCTAAAACTGAGACTGAGACATATAGCACTTACCAGGCTCAGCTCTGTGCCTGACACCTGGCAAACACACACTCAGCACTTTTCTGTTATTTTTTAATGTATTTGGTAGTAATCAGGTGATGCATTTTACATGAATAACATGGAGATGTCGATATGAGTCCTTGAAAATGATTTACTTTAGGTGACTTTTCAATGGTGCTAGAGTTCTGGGGAAGAGTAAGCATTGTTTGTTTGTTTGTTTGGTTGTTTGTTTGTTTATTCTTGAAGTAAAAGTGTTGAATCTAATTCAGAATCATAATAAACAGTCGCCAGAAGGGAAGTTCAGCTCCTACAGCGCTGCCCATCGTTGTTTATTTTTGCTCAGGTGGAAGAAGTCATTCATTACGGGACAGTGCTGGCTCCCCAAGTGAATATAATGCTGATGACAGTCTGCCTGACTGTAATGGCTCCCTCTCATTTTAGGTGGCTCTCACCACTAGATAATTAACAGAGTTCCTTCTGCTTGTCCTTGTGTGCAGTGCAGTAAAATTTGGGGAAAACAAGCTGTGACCACCGGGGACTATTTGCATCTGATCATTTATACACAACCCACCAAGCTTCTAGGCAGCTTGGAAGATGGCATAAACACCTAGAAAATCGAGCAGGATTGCAGTTCCTCTCAGGTGCCTGATGCCAGCTGTTGTGCCTGTCTAGGGATCTGGATTGCCAATCGTCTTTCTGTCTTCCACACTTGCCGCATCAGTGAGCAATCATTGCTGCTGACAAGACTTTGATGGTCCTAACACAGAGGTGGGAGCAAAGTTGAAGTGACTGAAAACTTCTCCCGCTGCCGCCTGGCGCTGATTGACCCTGACATCGTTCAGAAATGTGCAGTTCATGCAAGATGCAGATGCTGGTGTTGGAACTGCCAGGGCTGACGGAGCTCCTATTTTAGCCAAGGTCCACCACGCAGTGACAGGGGCGCCCTAGGCAAGTGAAAATCGCTGCAGGCACCAGTCAAAACAAGCTCCCTGCATCTTATTATCCCACCCGTGTGCCTCTCCTATGCCCTTTCCAATCTTTCAACCTTCAGACTCTCTCTGCCTTTCCTACTCCGGGGAGGAATTTATCCCAGGGGTGGTTACAGCTAGTGGCTGTATGATTTTCACACACTTTCATCCGAGACATATTTATATAAACCTTCCCATTACTGAAACTTGTGCACAGTTTAGAAACGAGGTGTCAGTTTGAGGTCCCTTCGTCCAGCAAGCATTTATTGCACCCACCCACACAAAGTAATGCCCTTTCTTTGCAAGTGTCTCATAGTTCACAACGATGAGTCTGAATCCTCTTCATAGAATGACTTGCACCTTAAAGAATGCAGTATTCTGTTTGCATAGGTTTCTCTGGCAGACACTCAGTAGCAATAGCAACATAATGACAAGCATCTTTTTTAAGTCAATATGCAAAGTTGACTTCTAAGTTAGGTTACTAAAAAATCCCTCCCATTGCGATACACTCCCCTGCCCCTCAGAATTCTTACAAAGGTTGAATGTGGATGCTTTCGTTAAAATGTGCTCAAACATAGCTTTCAACCTAGCCAACACTTAATTCATTTTGAGGCCCGTGAGTTCTTCAGGAAGTGTTTACCTTTAAATATTTGGTTTAACCCTATAAAACGTAGGTATAATAACATCCATTTTACTTTGATGTGATTCAACTAAATAGGAATTGTAGGAAAAAGCGAATTCTATCTCACAACTTTTAAAAAAATCTATTCAAGCTAACCTCATCAATGTCATCAAGTTCTTCTCTTTACATTTCACAAACAGGTTTTTAAAAAGATAGTTATCAAATATAATAGTCCATTAAAAGTATTTGTCTTATCCAGAGCACTTTCCAGAAAAACCATGTTGTATTTGCTCCCAGAGAATGCATAGATTAGTCATCCCTAGCTGAATATGCTGACAAAAGAAAGGAAGAGGGAAAAAAAAAAAGACTAAGTGAGGAAAATGAAGGTGGTTGGCAAGGTTTCTCCACTTAATTGAATAAACAAGAAAATTCCAAACAGCATCCTATATACCCTCGCAAAGCCAAACTGGTTTGGCTGATCTAAAGTACTAAATGGTTCCTACAGGGCACTGAGAAGTTATGGCTTTTGGCCAGATCTGCCAAATGGCTTCACTGTCACTTTGTTGCTGGGTAAGCGAAAACCTAAAGTCCTTCTGATGTCCCCAGAAGTGTGATTATTTGCCGATATCATGACTATGGAGATGAGAAGGATGCCATAGTGCCCTGCAAGTTACAGGAATGTTTTATCATTTATTTTACGTGGTAATCTGGCAACCCCATGGGCACAAAAATACAGAAATCATATAGCTAGCTATTTCTGACTGAAAATGAGGAATTAAGATTTTAAAAGATCACACACCCAGTAAGACACAAAACCTAAACTAGAATCCTTGACTTCTGATTCCAAGTCCTTTGCTCTATGCTTGTCAAGAGGGGATAGGGAGTGTCTCCAGGCATGAACAGTCTTGTCATTTCCTGAATCCTGAATAATCTGGGCATGTATCTGTACAGGTATAGATTAAAGGGCCCTGATTTAGTAGAGGTGTATTCTCAGAGTTGCTGGTTCATATTTTAGCTGTGAGAAGATCTGACTTGAAAACCTCCAAAAAGGTAGTGGCTGGCCACTGGAAAGTAGCAAGTTAGAGCTAGGGCCCCAAACTGGTCAACACAGCCCTCAGGAAGTTCCTTAAGCCTAGCGGTCTTTCTGGAACTCCCCCATACTCGTGGCTATCTTTCACGGGCATTCTAAACTAAGAACTGGCACACCCAAGACTTGCTAATACTAGACTCCATCCTCATTAGAGGGTAAAGTTTTTTGAGTGAAGATAAACAAACAAGTAAGTGATTGCAGAATGGTGAACGGTGCATAGCTTTTGGAATTGACCTTGGGCAAGTCTCTTCACTTCTTTGGGTTCCAATTTTTTAAAATATATAATGGTGCGCGCTACCGTGTTTACTGCAAAATGCAGAGAGATTAATCTCATATTGTACTATGGGTCAAGTACTGTTCTAGGCCATATAACAACCCCATGAGGTGAGTTCTATTATTATCCCATTTTACAGAAGAAAAACAAAACAAAACTACAGCATAGAGGAATTAAGTAACTTAGCTAAGAATATTCACTTAATAAGTAGGAAAACTGAGAATTGAATCCAGGGTTTCAAGTTTACTATGCTACACTGCTTTCAGTTATCCTGGTTTTTCTACTATTCCATACCATTTAAGCTGCAAAGTATTTTATGCCAGTTACTTTGGATATCAGAGTTTAAAATGTCCAGATTCCACAGATTCATTGCTAAATGCTTCTTCCAGAAATTATAAGGTAACTACTATGAAGAGTATGTGATTCATACAGAACTTTGAAGAATTATAAAATAAAAGATAAAAACCAAGTAGTAATATAGTCAACGTCAGTCTGGAAAGTTGAATGATCTAAAGCAAAGATATTTTACGAGTAGAAAAACATTTAAAAGGGGAAAAAGTCTACAAGTTACTTTAGGAGTATTGACGTGTGATATATCTGTGTGCACTCTTCCTAGGAAAGTCATTGTTGTTCATGGTTTATCCTTAAGTAATATATTTACCACCACATTGAATGTAATCCCTTTAAAAAGCTGCTGTTAAAACATAGAATGATATGTGACTCTTACTTTTTGGATTAATGGCATGAATTGTTTTTAGTCAAATATGACAGTAACATGTAACCATTGTAAAGAGTATGTTTTAAGCAAGACAGTAATTTTGTTCCAGTATCTGTGACAATGATACTAAGTCTAAACAAAGTATGTGGCATCTTACATGATACAAAATATTTCAAAATACAACATATGTTTCTGAAGTTCCAGATCCAGCAGAAATGTAAGGAAAAGCATTGATGTCTTTTGTGAAGAAAATTGATCTCTGTGGCATTTTATAAAGTTTTGCCAATCTCAACCAAATTGAAATGACAGCTTTAAAAAAAAACCTTCCTATGATAGTGGAACTATCATGGGAATCAAAAAATTTCTTAAATATGTTTGGTGACTTTGGTCCAAGGATCTGACCACCAGAGGCAACCATAATATTCCTCAGGTCCTCACTACACAATTTGAGGAAACGTCTGCTCTTTCTCACTCCCACATTGTAAAGGAAAAAAAAATCTATGAAACCATTTAATCATTCAGCATCAACTGATTCACATTTTGCACACTAGAGCTTGTGCGCACATGCATATGTGTACACACACACACACACACACAGACACACACACACACACAAAATACTAGGGATGTTCACCATAAATAATTTATCCCATTTCTAAAAGGTATTTTTGTATTCACTTCTCTATCATGTCCATCTCCAACCCCGCTTGTTAACTTTGGATTTGCTTTGGGATCACATGCCAGAGCACGAATATTAGCATGCTTGGGGTTGAGGAGGGGAGATAGTTTGTATCAACAAGGTGGGGAGGAACCCAGCTTAGCTCTAGGAAATTAATTGCCCCAAAAAAGTCTAGTGAGCTAAGCTTAAGTGATGCCTACTTCCTCACAGTGCTGAATCTTTCATTTCTTTTCATGGTCAGGCCCATTTACTAAGCAGTGCAAGGGAATTGCTGTGGCATCTGGCACAGAGCTGCCAAGATGCACAAAACTTCAGTTTGATTCCAATATGTTCATTGTGTTCATTTTCCTCCAGCCAAATGCTCCCTAGCTCTTGTTCACTATCTCTTTTAGCTTCTCCTAGATTCTCCTGAATTCTAATGTTTTCCTTCCCTTCTCAATAATGCTCTAGTGGGGCGCATGTAAAAGTACCTTTTTATTCCAGAAATGGCCGCAGTAGGAGTCATATTGCATGTCTATGCAGCGGTTGTCCTCATTGCCAGTCATTGTTGGCTACATAAAAATGAAGTGTAATGTTCACAGGCAGACCAAGCAATTATTGCAAATACCAGATTTTTTAATAACACAAAGCACATGCATTGTTTAGGTACACAGAAAACTGGTCCACTGATATCTATTATAATGTCTGCATATTTGAAGTGAATGACATTCTTCCATCCCTGGAGCTCCAGTTTTTATAGAAAATCATTTTTAGCAAACACCAAGAATACTGTATGTTACAAGCTGGCTGAGTGAGAAAGGTTCCCATTGGCAGAGTTGGCATGGTAAAGTGATTCTATGCCAAAGCCAGTATCACAAGAAAACCCTAAGAAGGAAGATATCCTAATTTTAACACCAGAGACAAAACCTACTTTCAGGACTGCTGTTGGAACAAATGCTGTAATTGTTTACTGAACTCTTTCTGTGCCATGTGCTGGTGTCTCTGAGGTGTTCCAAGTCCAGGTGGAAATGGACATGCCCATAAATACCTTCTATGCCTGATTCTATCATGAAGATACAGAGCATGGTAAAAGGAAGACCCTCAAGGGAAGAGGGTCAGCTCCAGCCAGGGGCATTTTTTTCAATCAGGATTTGAAGGCCCCCTTGAACACCACCATATCTCCAACAATGGCTTAAGGGCTTGAGGAAATTCTAGGAAAACAAATAAAACATTTGGGGTTCCATCTCAAATGTGTGAGTTTACAACCTCCTGAAACCCTTGAGTCAACCCTAACACTAAAGCAAGGATGATTAGAGGCAAATAGCCAGAATAGAACAAAACACCTAGATCTAGCTGCATACAGGCTGGAGTAGACTGGAGAAAGTTCCATCCACAATCCAAGGCAAGGTAAAATGTAAAAGGAACAAAAGAGTAGAAAATACTTGAACACTGTAGTTTGAGATTATTAACATCTGTGTTCCTGGTATACTCCTGAAAAACAAATGCTACAATTAATTTTTTAATTGTAATTAAATAATTAATTTTTAATGATTGAATTTGTAATGATAAAGACTGTCATCAACATGACAATTACTGAGAAGCAGAACAACAGAACATTGGTCGAGATCATTGTAGAGCAAAACTCAGCGAAATTCTATCTAGCTCTCTCCCCTAGTGGCAGGATTCAATAATGAATGTGTTCTAGACCCGCAATTCCAGAGTTCCAAGGGAATCAAGCAAGAAAAATCACGTTCCCTAGGCAACTGGTGGAAAACAAACCGCCTTGCAAAAACGTCATTAGTTCTTAGCTTAGCATGACTTTTCTCCCATACTAATAGTTGGAAACAAATCATTTCCCCTGTAGAAGTACAGCGAATAGTATACAGCAGGCACCAAGCAGAGCTTGTTGGGTGAATCCACAAATCCATGAGCTGCAGGTATTTAGGTCTGCCTACAACTGTATGCATGAGAGTTTTTCTTCTTTTTTTTTTCTTTTTCTTTTTTTTTTTTTTTTTTTGGTAGAAAAGAGAAAGAGAAGCCCAACTGAAAGAGGTTCAGCGCCAGTAATGACTCCACATCCAGCCAAGACCAAGAAATTTACTAAAGGCTGTTACAGAGGAAAAGGAAAAGAGAGAGAGAAAGAGAGTGTAAGAGAGAGAGAGGAAGTGGGAGAGAGGCGGGGAGAGAGCTGGAGAGAGAGAGAGAGAGAGAGAGAGAGAGAGAGAGCTGGAGAGAGAGAGAGAGAGAGAGAGAGAGGAAGTGGGAGAGAGAGAGAGACAGAGAGAGAGAGAGGAAGTGGGAGAGAGAGAGAGACAGAGAGAGAGAGACAGAGAGAGAGAGAGAGAGAGAGAGAGAGAGAGAGAAAGAGAAAGAGAAACCGAGAGTGCATGAGAGTTTTTATGTCTTCTAGCTTCTTTCATGATTTGGATTCCACACTGAGTCACCCAAGTTAACGTGGATTCTGCTTTTCTCAAATGTCTTCTCAATTTGGAGGCAATGCCAATGTAATTCTAGAGTTGTCATTAAATCTACAAAAATCATATGACTCATGGATGCTTTCCTCTCTGAGACTCTTTGCCAGTAGTACACCAGCAGAACAATTAGTCATGATACTACTCAGTCCTCTTGCTAGTTCTTCTAAACCCATGTGACCCAGTATCTCTCCTGTTTTATGGGTATCCTCTCACAAGGCATGTGATTTACAGGCATAAAACATGTACACAATTAAAAAAAAATTGTACCAATATCTACGTAGGCATTTTTTTTTTTTTTTTTTTGTATAGCTGCATGTTGGCAGAGATGATGTACTTTTGGTTTCTGAAAATGAACAGTGTGAGCCAGGACTTACAATTCATAAATAAATTTCCATGTTTTCCCTGCAGGATATAAATATTCTGAAACACTGCCTACAAATTGAAAGCTAAGGAGGGAACTCAACCAAATCCAGTGGATTGAGGTTCCATTCTGAGAGCATGGAAGGATCTTTGATTTTTTTTCTTTTTTTGTATACATAAAGCAGCTAAGAGCAGACCACAGATGTTTCAGTCAAATCTAACCAAGTCATTAACATAGACAATGTGTTAAGTAGCCACTGTGATAACAGCCTGCTTGTGGCCGGCAACCATTTTAATCTGTGTATAGGCTGGACCAAGCTCTTCTCCCTCCAGAGCTTCTTGTTACGAGCACTGACAGCAGCATCAGCAATCAATGCATGGACTGAAATTCTTTTAAAATTCATTGGGAAATTCTGCTTTACATCTAGACTGACACTTTCTGTTGGGGCATCATCTTCACGTTGCTCCAAGGGGTAATGTTTTACCTTCCTATTGTTCATGTATCAATTTTCCACACACTTAATCACGTCAAGGAAGACCAGTTTGCTCTTGTTCAGTTCTGGAGGTCTGAAGTCCAAAATCAAGGAGTTGGTGAAGCTGCTGTATTCGTTCCAAGGGCTCCAGAAAGGAATCTCTTTCCTTGCATTTACCAGCTTCTAGAGGTCACCTGCATTAATTGGCATGAACTTTTCCTCTCTGCCCTCTGGTCCCTTTCTTCCTCACATGTCCTACTATTGACTGATCTTCCTGCCTTTCTCTTATATGGAGACTTGTAATTACAAAGGTCTCTCCTGGATCATCTATCATCATGTCTCCATCTCAAAATTCATAGCTTAAGTGTATCTACAAACTCCCTTTTAGCAGGTAAAGGCAACACATTCACAGGTCCCAGGGATTAGCGTGTGGTTATCTGTGAGAGGCCATTTTTCAGCCTACTGCAGGAATCACAAATGAAAAGAAACAATTAGGACATGAAGTTCTGCTACAGCAAGCAGACTGTCTTAAAAAGTGGGCCTAGACATGTATTTAAGTTATAAAATTAGACTAGGATCCGGGTGGAATTATGAGACACATATCTTAGATCACCTTTCTTGATTCATAAGCACAACAAACAGACTTGATGCCCCTTCTGTGGGCACCGCTACTAAGGCTCAGGGGAAAAAAAAAACCTGAGCTGGATCAAAGCTTTGACTTCCTTACATGTTTCAGTTTCCTTCTGCAGACTTTCTGATGCAGAGAAGAGACAGACCCAGATATGCAAATATTTTTAAAAGTGCCTAATTCAGTGTTTAGAACCACGTTGGCTTGGAAACCTGCATGTGAAATGCAAATGCTGCACAAATTTTCTTTATTGCTCAAATGCTCCAGAAAGTACAGTCCCTAGGGCTGTGCCGTGCCATTTGGAATGAAAATAAGCATCGTATGAAAACTTGGGTATATCTAAAGGTCACTGGAATTTCAACCAGATGTTTGGCTTCCATACAACTGACTCGGCCATAGGAGTGCTTTACAAATTCCACTTGGGGAAAATACAAGGAAATAGTTTTAATAACATGCTTCCATTTCAACCTTGGCTCCTCCTTGAAATTCAAAACACAGCCTCATATTCATTATTTTATTTTCTAATACATCCAACCAGTGCTTATTACCAAAAGTAAGATATTTTTAAATGTCCCAAATTGAACTCATCCCTCCCCACACCCACAGGTCATCATCATCCCCTTCCTCAACCCGGAACCTGTTTTGTTTTCTGTCTGTCTCAGTGAATGGCATTGCTTGTCCCTCAATTCAGACACCAGGAATGAGCTACAAGCATTTTCCCCCGCCTCATTAACTACATCCAATGCACTAAATCCTACACGGTATTAAATGAAAACTGTTCTGGGCCATACTGAAAGGTTGCCTTTTTCTGACTCCTGTCTCTCATCTGGACAATCACAATGGTTTTGTAACTCGCATCCTTGTCTCTGATCCTGCACACTGTGTTCATTCTTTCATATTCTGGACAGAGTAAGAGTTCAGAAATGTTAGTATCATGTCATTTCCCTACTTCAAACTTTTCAGGGGGTCCCCATCCCTTAGAGGTTAAAATTCAAACATCTAATTTTGGTAAAGGGCTTTCATAATCTTCTCCCGGTCCTCCCTCAAGCATTCTCTCTTTCTGAGCCTTCTATTCCATTTCTGAATCTATGACTCAGCTACAAAACTTCCTTTTTACCCAACACTGCAACAAAAATTAGCAAAACAGCTCCTGCTATTCAAGATTTTACAATCTCTTAGAAGGAATAAAACTGTTGAACTATGTTTTTTTTAAAAAAGACAGTCAAATAGTCTCATAAGGGAGGAACAAAGTGTTCTGAGGTTTAAACGTTAAAGGAAGAATATTTTTCAGTGGAGAATCAGTATAGCATTCATAATACACTGCAAATATAAATTTTGCAAATAGTTAGAAAGAAAATATAAAGTGCACTCAAGACAAGAAAGAACAAACATTATAATCTTTTAATGGTCCCAATTAGATTTTCACAAGTCTTCTTATTTTTATTTTAAGGATCTTGGAGCTGTAGTAGATTTAGTAATGCAGACACTACCCTAGGGGACAGTTTCAGTGCCTGCAGAAGTCTCAGGTTAGGATTGGTGATAAGAGAAAGGGAGAAAATAGTGAATGCTTTAAAGAGGTTATTTATTTAAAAATACAAACAAAAAGATTGTTCAGGGGGAGGTAATCGCTCTTTTTGAACAAGCATCCATTGTTGCTGGCAGTGTAATATTTCTCATTCCCATTAATGACTCTGATCAACACCCACCTCCTTCCAATCTGTCAGTTCCCACTGATTTTTTATTGACTACCCTTTCCAACCAGGACCCTGTGGTTCATTAATCCACCCTCTTTCTTGCTGACTCCCAATCGCCCAGCAAAACTCCAAACCTGTATCAATCTATCTGCCTTCTCCAGTGCCAGCCCTAGGCTCTTGGGAGACACCCACACAGACTTTCCATTTCGTTCCCAATAAAGTCCAGGGTTTCTCTCTCAGTCACACTGTCAGTGCTTCCTCTGCAGAACTCAAGAGCTGAATCTCTAACCTCATATTCTCACTCCCAGCTGACCGCATCATTTCTTCATAACAAAATGAGATAGCATTATTTTAACCTTCTTTCTTGTCAACATTGGGAAGCTTACCTGTCCACATCCTCATCTTCATATTTCAGGAGAATGTTTATGTATTCTGGTTTGATAAGCCTGGACTGGACACCGATATTGCTCATTTCTAATAAACTCTCTCTGAAGAGACTGGTGCTGGTGGTCCCACGAGAGAGCAGCTTGTGATTAGCAAGTCCTAGAACGGCCAGAACTTCCTCTTCTCCAAACCTGCAATCTTTCCTTCACTGCTGGCTCTTTCCTCTTGGCATATAGATAAACACATATCCCTAATCAAGAAAAGAAAGGAAGGAAGGGAGGGAAGGAGGGAGGAAATCCTCAGTTGACTGAATAGTTTAGATAGAAGATAGATAGATAGATAGAGATAAGATCTTATAATGTGGAAATCATTCTTGCCAATGCCATCTAGGACCTACTAGATGCTAAACTCAATGGATATTTTCAAACCGTGTTTTATGTAACATTCCAGCAGGAGTTGACTCTTTATGAAAACCTTCTTATCCCTTGGCTTCTATTGCATTATTTCACTCATTTCTAAAAACATTCATAGCCATTCCTCTATTCATGACTTAAATGTTAGTACCTTGGGGCTCCATCCATGATCATCTTCCTGTTGTTTATTCTCTTTCTTCCAAAGAATGCACCTTCTTGGTTTCAATCACCATATATCCTGAAGACTTCTAAAATGAGGCTTGAAGATCAAATGCTTCCTGTAAGATCTCAACCTTCACATCTAACTACTTTCTCTAAGTTTTCCACTTATAAGCCAAAGACATTTAAAACTCAACATTTCTAGAACTTCACTCTAAATTTTTCCTTCAATTTTCTTCTTCTATATTTCTCTTTTCAGTGAAAGATACCACCTGCTATCCAGTACATAAGCCAGAAACATGGGCACCGTTTTGTTTTTCCTCTTCCATACCACTTGTATATCCACATTCTATCAATTCTTCTCCCTTCAGTGTCTCCCCAGCTCATCCCCTCTTTTCCATTCCGACTGCCACTAGTTTACCGTGGCGGTCCTCATTTCCTTTCTGAAGCAATTGCTGCTCTTGCTGCCTCCAGCCTGGGTGTCTTCCAACTTCACCCCATGGAGGAGTCAGAGTAATTTGACTAAAGCATAAATATAATAATAAAAAGAAAAAACCCTTCAGTGCCTCCCAAGGTCCACTCAAATCAGTGCAGCTTACAAGGTCTACAGAATCCAGTCACTGCATCTCATTTTCTTCTGGCCTCAGTTTCCAAGATTCCTTCTACGACCATGACCCTAAGATCTAGCTACTAAGAACTGCTCACATATTTTCCTCCAAAGGACAATAAGCCTATATTTGCCCATCCCTCTTAATGAGCTTGGAATATCTTTCCCTACCCACCACTGTCACCCTGATTCTTCACCAAAATAGTTCTTCACCTGACAAGACTCCACGCAGTCTGCATATCCCCAGGCAACTTTCCTCTTCCTCCATTTGATCAGTTCCCTCTACATTCTCCTATAACGCCCTATTTCGAACTTTGTACTGACCTTATTGTTTGTTAGAGTATAAACCTGTAGAGAGCTGGAGACATGTCTTATTAACATTGTATCTCCAATGGTTTGCTATCTGTTGCCCAAAGGAAGCCATCAATACAAGTTTCTGAATGAATGAATGAGTAAACTAACCTTAATAGTTGTCATCTGTCCATGGGAAATTACTGGAAAGGCAATAGGTTTGAAAACTTATTTGAGATAAGAGTTGGCAGTATTTCCCCCATCTGTCTCCTCTCCACCCTCCCTTCCCCAAAGTGTTTCCTCCAAATTCAAGGAAAAATCATTTGCACAAGCAAGAATAAAAATTAAGATTCCCATATTCCCAGGGGGGCAGTCCCTAGTCTGTAATTGTACTTTATTTATTTGCTCTTTAGTGCATGAAACTGTTTTCCTATTTTCAGAGAGCTCAGTGGAATCTTCGGTGATATTCTTACCATATAAAATCTCAGTCATTTTCCTACCTGGAAATAAATGTTGTTGTCTAAAATCCATTTACATTTATGATAAAAGGCCAGGGTCCCAATCTGTGATCTGAATGCCCATACAGAATGTATTCTCTGAGGCAAAATAGCATCTCTGAGTGTGTTCCCCAGCGCACCCAGATGAGCAGACTAGTCTCAGCACATCAGCAATGCAGAGAGTTCCCTTTAAAGTTCAGTTCTGGAGGTTGTTTATTCTGAAGCAATTCAAGCTTGAGCCAAACTGATTGTTTTTCTGGCTTAAATTACATTGGGGACCTCAAGGAAAAGAACACAAACAGTTGGCAAATTTACAGCCTTTAAACAAAATTGCCTTAACTTGAGGGGATTCCCTTAATATTGCTTCTTATAATTTTTTTCTCTTTTTAAGAACTTTCCTATTTCACAGAAATTGAGAAGCATGAAGTGTCATACTTTAACTTCAAGCTAAAGTTATCCGCCCCACACACATACACATACACACACACACACACACCCCAATATAATATTTTTAGTGGAAACTCTCTATGGTTTGGGTGCCACAGCCAAAGAAGAATAGAGGCTGGGGTAACAGGGCTCAGATAATGTTACTCATTTTCCATCAATGCTCTCTGTCAGCAAAACTAGCATACTACAAGTTAAGGCCAGGAATCCATACCAGGAGGACTTCCAGTAAAAACAAAACAATTTAGTGACTTCCAAAATCAATGTCTTCACTTCCCTCTTCCTCCGGTTTAACTCCTGAGTCTGTAATTTCAACCACTTTCTTGTTAACATCTTCCATTCCTTTGCTCCTACTATCCCAAATGCCTGCCAAGACCCCACGCCTGGATCATTGCTGATATGTGTGAAGTGTCCATTCCGTGCTGACTCTTCTCAGCATGGTATGTGTACTAACTCCTCTTTTAGTAATTACAACTATCCCGTGTTGTGAGGGGGAGGAATATTCTTATTGTTTCTAGTTCACAGTTGACAAACCTGTAGGGGAACAGAGGGGACACAAAAAATAAATGACTTGCTTGAGGTCACATCGCTATTAAATGATTTTTTTTCCCAGGGGCGCTCTTCCACAATGTTGCTGAACTCTGGTGAGAAAGATCACACAAGCCACCAAATTGATTCCACTCCAAATTGTAGTCACCTTTCTCATTGGGATCGTCAACTCTATCCAACAATTTTATTATGCCTCCCAGGCAGCTACCTTTTTTATTCTACTCCATGACGGTCTCAATCTTTTCCTTTGTTCATCTTCTCTTCACTTTTAGCAGATGAGTGACCCTCCTACTTCCCAGAGAAAATAGAAGTTCTCAGACAGAAACTCTTTCCATTTCCTGTTGCCTATTATTATGGAAGCGAGTCCCCACCTCCCACCTAAGAACACAGGATCCCACGGCCTTTTGCTTTCTCGAGGACTCTAGTCTGTCAGTTATCCCCCCCCCCCCCGCCACTCACCCACTCTCTTTTATATTCGGTCTCCCTCTTCCCCTGTATTCTTTCTCACCAGCATTTGAAACATTTCTCTCTCTCTGTCTCTCTCATTTTAACTATTCTCTCACTGCCTCTGGCAGCAACTAACTGGACTTTATTTCTGCATCCCTTACATACCCCCATTGCTCAGTCTTCTCCAGCTGGCATTCACTTTTGCCACTGCACAGAAATTATGCTTGTCAAGGTCACCAAAGCGTAGTCTCAGCCTTATCTCAGCGGTCATCTCAGCTGCATTTAACACTCCTGTCATACTCCTACAAGAAACATTTCCTCTGACACACTATGTATTCCTGGGTGTTTTGTTTTTGTTTGCTTTTTCTCCTTCTTCTTTGGAATTGTTTTAGTCACCTTGGTTAGCTCCATCTTGTCTGTCTGCCCCTTCAATGGCGATGCTGCCCGATGCCCTCTTTCTCACACTGTATCAAGTGATCCAGGGAAACTTCACCCACCCTCTGGCTTCAATGACCACGCATTTGCCAGGAGCTCCACCTCTCAATGCCTAAGTCAGTTAATTCTATTCCCTAGTCATCACTGCTTAGATGACTCATATGTACATCAAGTCAAACTTTCTCACATTAGCCTCATTCTCTTTCCCCCAAATCTCCTTCACCAGCGTTCCCTACACTTGCTTAAATCAGAAACTTGAGGGATATCTTCCACCTTATTCCACACACTCACTTCAGCATCAACACGGTAGAACCATGCTGACTCTCTCTCCTAAATGTTGATTATGCCCATTCACTTCTCTCCATTCCCTATGCTCACCTCCCACCATTATCTTTGCCTGGACTAATGCAAAAATTGATCCAATCATTCTACTTTTAGCATCAACTCATTATCTACATTATAGTCAGTATAATCTATTTTAAAAGTAAGTCTGGTTATGTCATGGTTTCAATGACCATCTTAAGATGCAATTCAAAATCCCAACTACAGTTTTTTAAAACACCAAGAACTAGCTCCTATCTGTTGCTACTTTTATCTTCTGTTCCTTCTCACTGGCTCTACTCAGCAGCGCCCAAGTACTTCCCAATGCTCCAAACTTTCATTGCACTTAGGACCTGTTCACATGTGGCTCCTTCAACTGTTGCGTCTCACTGGACCCTGTCTCCTCCCATGGTCACTCATCCCTTCCTCAAGGTACCCTTCTCTGAATTCTAGACTAGATAAATCCCCTTATTGTATGCACTCTTTATTGTATTTTTCAGACATTTGACCCCATTGTTATTTAAGGGTGTTTTGTTTTGTTTTGTTTTGTTTTGAGTTGGAGTTTCACTCCATCACCCAGACTAAAGTGCAGTAGCAGGCTCACAGCCACCCCAGTGTCGAACTGCGAGGCTCAGGTCATCCTCCTGACTCAATCTTCCAATAGCTGGAACCACAGACGTGTACCCCCATGCCCCATTGAGATTTATTGTAAAGGTAAGATCTCACCAAGTTGCCCAGGCTGGTCTCGAACCCCTGGGCTCAGGCAATCCTCTTGCCTCAGCCTCCCAAAGTGCTGGAATTACATGGGCTTGAGCCACCACACCCGGCTGTTATTTAGTTTTCAATACCTCACTATACCACATCGGTACAAAAAGGTAATACGTCTGCCTTGTTGACATTATACTTCCACTGCCTGAAGCAATGGCTGGTACATGGTGGGTAGTTAATATTTGCTTGTGGAATTCTAAATTGTCAGCTTATTATCAATCTAAAAACTAAACTAGCCTCATTCTACAAATTGTAGACTCTGTATTATTATTTATACTAATCTTATCATCATTTTTGTTGCATAGTTATTAGCTATCTACAGCCATTGTTAGTGATGCATTAAAGAAAATGCCACTTTGTTGCTGAATTTACCATGTGTAATAATATGTTGCTATAAAAACTGAAAACGTCAGCAGGGCATCTTTGGTCAAGTACCCCACCCAATAATGAAATGACCTATTCATTCTCTTTTCGTTTTTGTTTATAAGACATTTTGTGTCTTGGAAAATAGAGAATAAAAAGGAAATTCTTTCTGTTTCATCTACATTATGAAATGTGGTGTGTGTGTGTGCAGCTGTGTGTAAGTATCCAGTAATGCCCGCTTTGTTGACAAGCATACCGTGTCCCATGTCCCTCTCCCCAGTGAGAACATGACTTTCATTCTAGTGTATTCACTAAAGCATATTGTTTTAAGAAAATGAAATAAGTTTCTTCATCAATAACGTAGGTAGTTTTCAAAGGTGATACTGAATTGTGAAGAGCAGAAGTTTTGCTGCTTATAGAAGTTTTATTTTGTATATGGAAGTTAAGAAAAACTATGTAATACAATCTTTTTTAACCTGTTTCAATCTCAAAGATAAATATATACTATTTCCTTTACAGTGATAAACGCCTTGTTTTTTGGAAAGTGAGGTCATTAAAGCATCCAAAATGGGTCCAAATGCCAAGTTTCACACATGTCTCCTTGATTCTCAAGCTGTCATGTGGACAAAAATCACACTTATCAAAGAAACACAATAATGACAGCTCAGAGGCTGATGCTGAAACTTGAAAGTAATTGAACCATTTAATCACCATTTACTTGCTCAGAATTTCTTTTCAGAAATGACCCTGTGTTAAAAGCCTACGTTCTTATAATAGCATGCTGAATTCATTGCCAAAAAGATAAGCACCTATTTTGAGGCTTCTTCCAAAACTCAGACTAACTATGTTATCTTCCTGGTTCCCAATGTTTTGGTTTTTATTCAAGCACTGCCGTTTCCTAAAGCTGTGGTTCCCAGATTTTAGCCGGCATCAGAGTTACCTGGAATGATTGTCACAGATTGCTGGGTCCCGCATCCAGTGTTTCTGATTCATCAGGTGTCTGATGGGGCCAGATAATTTGCATTTCAAAGATATCCCCAGTGATACTAATGTGGTTGATCAAGCACCCACACTTCGAAAACTCCATAAAGATAAGCCCTTTTAGCCGGTGGCTCAGCCTGTAATCCCGCGCCTTTGGGAGGCTGAGGTGAGTGGATTGCCTGAGCCGGCGGGTTCGAGACCCGCCTGGGCAGCGAGACCTCATCTCTACAATAAATCAAAAAATCAGCCGGGCATGGTAGCGCGCACCTGTAATTCCAGCTACTCGGAAGGCTGAGGTGGAAGGATCGCGGGAGCTCAGGAGGTCGAGGCTGCGGTGGCCGGGAGTGGCCACTGCACTCCAGTCTGGGCGACAGAGTGAGACTCCAACTCAAAAAAAAAAAATTAAAATTAAAATTAAAAAAAAAAGATAAGCCCTTTTTCACAACACGTAGCATTCCTTCCTGTCAAATTATGTAAAAATTAGTTTCGTCTTGGCCACCTGTCATCTCATCCTCCCATAATTCCTCTAGGTCAGTCCAGACTATTATGTGAAGCACACATGTCATTTTAAACTGTCTACCAGCCACATTAAAAAAAGCAAAAAGAAAGATAAAAATAATCTTAATAATATTCTTATTAAGCCTGATATACTCAAAATATTTTCATCAACATGTAATTGACAGAAAAATATTAATGAGTTACTCTACGTCATTTTTTTCTTATGTTCAAAGACACACTAAGTCTTTGAAATTGGATGTGTATTTTTTACACTCCCAGCAACATCTCACATTGAAGTGGTCACATTTCAAGAGCTCCATAAGCCCACGCAGAGCTCCTGTGGGGGCCACAGTGAATGGACAGCACAGCCCTAGAACCTTAGAGTCAAGGAAACTGGAGTATAAAAGGCTGTGTTTAGTCTGGCCTTGATTGTGACTTTGGTCACATTTCCTTGGTTTCAAAATGTGCCTGACTGCCAGATGCATCATCAATTTTAAAACAGATTGTAAGGGATAAAAGAAATCACTACTTCATTAAATACATCATTGATTTAAAAATTCACGTCAATACCAGAATTTCTTTCTTTATTTTTGTGCGTACAGCCAAATATGAATGTGTCCCGATGCCTGATTTTGGTGTAGTTATTTTAACTTTTTTCTTCCTCTTGCCCTTTTATCCTATCCGTCTCCTCTTTTATCGGCAACCCTTTCCTCCAGCAAGACAATCGATGTTACCAGCAGAGTATTTGTGCTTTTTTATTTTTCCTCCTGTAATCCCATACAAATATACACCAAAGTTTATCTACATTTATCTTACTAAAACAGGATCATATTATACCCACTTCTCTGCATAATTGCTTTCATATTCAATAACAACGCATGGAAATCGCTGCAAGTCATCTAGAGGTTGTTAATTCATTCTTTTTAATGATGGCAGAAGAGTCCATGGAGTAGGGAACCACAACGTATTCAATATTTCTGTTTTTGGTAGGCACTCGTGTTTTATCCTAGTTGTTTTTTTTTTAATCACCGAGAAAAAAGTTCCAAAAAACTATTCTCCAAGGGCACACCTCATTAACAAGGGTACCTGCATAATGCACATTTGTGTACCTAACCCTGAATTGTACCCATGCATTTAAAA
Organism: Carlito syrichta; assembly: GCF_000164805.1. Classification (NCBI taxonomy): domain Eukaryota; kingdom Metazoa; phylum Chordata; class Mammalia; order Primates; family Tarsiidae; genus Carlito; species Carlito syrichta. The sequence continues at coordinate 265,988 of NW_007022818.1, forward strand.
TTAAAAAAAAACACTCTCCATATACATAGATAGAAAGATAGATATTTGGATAAATATCTTTGCCTGTTTTTCCTTTTATTTAGCTTGCCATCTCTTTCTTAGCCCTTAACTTAGACTTTCTCCCATACTGTCTGGATCCTTTATCTCTGATAAATAGGACAGTACCATTAGCAATCACAGCAAACCATTTTCAATTATTTTCCTAATGAATTCTTCCTCAATCAACAGCTGGCACAGCCCAATGTATCTCTCCTAACCCTCCCTATAATCTCTATTCAGATATTTTCACTCATCTGACTTCTTGGTAGACAGTCAGTAGAAAATCCACATAGGAGATATTTTACTGGTATATGTCCACTCACTCTGCGAAAACTATTGGTTAACACTAACAAGATCAATTTCTTCATTGATTTCTACACATCAGATTCGAAATCAAAGGACTTAGACTCCATAACCTACCCAAAGTAGTAAAGACTGAGACTCAGGTAAGAACAATAATTAGAATAATAAATAGCAGCAACTCACATTTATTGAGCTTTACTATGTGTCAGGCACTGTTCTAAGTGGTTTACATATGTTAATTCATCTGTGCCATGAAAACCTCCATAAAGTAGGTTCTCTCATTCCTTTACTATCATTCTCATTTTACCGCTGAGGACATTGAGTTGACACAGCCAGTAAATGGCAGGAGAAGAATTGAATCATAGAGTCAGGCTTCTGGGTCTCAACCTCTTCACTTTACTCCCATCTCTCTGACCCTCAGTATTCTCAGCTAAAAAACAGGTATCACAATACTGAGTCAATCTCCTTTTAGGATTGCTGAGAAGAAATATGACCATGATTTGAAAACCATTAAAAAACTAACAAGGTGAGGTTAGTCTTGTTTCAGTTTAGAAATTTTGTTTGAGATTATTCCATCGTTCAAAGCAAAAACGAAGCAGATTAAGCAAACCAAGTCACTTTCTGACCACAAACCTCCTTCTGAAGGTGAGATTAGACAGATACGGCTGGCTAGCATAGATCCTGAACTATGCCAGATTTCAGAACCTGCTGATTTTCCTGAAATTAGAAAAAGAGCAGCCAACCTTTACTTCTATTGTGTAGCTTGACCGCATCCTTCCTCTCCTCGCTCCAGCCCTTGCATTTAACTTAATTGGAACACCAGACTATAAATCTTACATACTTAAGGGCCAGAAAACTCTCTGGAGCTCTCAGCCTAAAATTTGTGTAGGAGTCCAGCAATATTGAATTTTCAAATAAAATGATTAGCAGGCACCTTTAGGGCCGCCTCAGAGAAAACAATATTTCCTGAATCTTGCCACCTTAATCTAAAGAAGCTTTTTGTTTCTAGGTTTAATAAAAAGGTTTCAAAAGTAACATCAGGACAAGTGACTAAAAAAGAGATAGAGACACTCTCTTCCCCATTTTGGAAGCTCTCTTCAGCTATTGGAATCTCATCACTGTTCCCTGCCTAGACCTAAGAAGGCCATCAGAGCATGAGACAAGGAGGGTTTAAGACACTTAGTTCCATTGTAACTGCAAACAGCTCTAATAACTGGTTTCCAGAAATATTTCTTTCCAAGATTTTAATAGTTGAAAATGGGTACACCTGACCAGAAATCCTATTTGCTTTTCCACAACACCATAACATCTATCAGACTTCATGAAGCCGAGAATTAAAATCAGTTAAGAAAAAGGGCATAATCCAACCCAATTCAGCCAGACTGAGACTTGCAAGCCTACTCTTTGCTGAAACAATGATTTAGATGTTCTGCCAAATAAACATAGGATGTTTATGGCTTTACACAATAGGAATCTGCCTCATTTATGCAGCAAGAAGATCATGGATAACCAATTTCTAAAAGACGCCAAGTATCAATAATAAATTTTCAAATCAAGGCCAGATATCACAATATTCAAAAGACAACCATTAAACCATATGAAGTTGTTTCAGAGAAGGATTTTCAGGGACACCATACTAATTTATAATAATCAAATGTCTATAAAGCGGTCATGACCAGCCTGGTTTTCCGAGTCTCCTGGCTCTCCTAGTCTCTGGGAAGTAGGAGGCTTGGCTTTAAAGAGGATCTGGGTCGACAAGCAACAAGGATGGGGCATCTCCTGCTGAAAGAGCTCTGTGCCAACCTGGCTGTCTTCCAAGGTGATCGCTAGAACCACACCGCTGCCTTCTCGGCCATATGTGCTTCATGGAGCAAATCCTGCTTTGCAGTATTGTGAAGAGATTGAATAGAGCTACTCGAAAGGCCATGTCTCTGCCCCACATGGGGATTTTGTAGCCAGATCGTCCTCTTTCCACTCCTTCATTCACCCATTCACTCCTTTGCCTTCACACACACACAAAACTGGAAGCTCAGCATCCTTGCCTTTTACTTCAGCTACAGCACCATCATCTTAGGTGCTATCAAAATTTGGAGGAAATGAACAGCAGCTCTTGCAAAAGGACTGACTTCTGGCATGGAGCATGGAAGACATGGCTCTGATCCCAGTTCAAACGCTTATTAGCTGTGTGACTTTCAGAAAGTCACTTGACATTTCTGTGCCTTATTGGCTCACCTATAAAACAGAAAATAATAGCTAGTATGAGGAGAAAATAAGGTTGTGCATGAAAAGCCCTTTTAAAAAGCTGTTGAAAGTGTTAACTGAGTTGACTATTGTCAACTGGATCTGGATTTCATCCAAGCTTTCTACAAGAGAAAACTGGAGAGGCAGGGATAGAAGAATCTATTATTATGTCTAACATGTGTAGTAAGTAATAGCACTGCATAAAGAAATATTCTCCTGAAGGAAAGTATCAATCCAGGGTCAGAATATGTGGGATGAAATTTAAGCTCTCCCATTGTTTAGTTCTGTACCCTTTATTAAGTCCTTTAATCTGTCTGAGTTTTGCTTTCCTCGTTTGTGCAATGGGATTCACAACCAATATGCTGAATATTAAATGAGCAAACATACATACAAAATAAACTGTTAAATATTTTCCTACTCTGAGTCTAGACCCTTGACCATGTTTTCTCGTTTATCTTCTTTGTATCCCAGAATGACTTGAAATGGTTGAGTTAATTTTTGTTTGTTTTGTTTCGTTTTGTTATATGCCTGATTTACTCTGTTAGAATGTCAACTCCCTGAAGGCAGAAACTGTCTTATTCACTATTGCATCACTATTACTTCCAGAAGTCTTAATCTGAAGAAATATTTATATTATTACCTGACTGCTATACTGGCAGCCAGCTCCAGGGGGGGAAAAATGGAAACAGATGGAGTTTACCCTCATTTGCCACTTTCCTCATCCTTCCAAGCATCTAAAATGAACCTCTTTTCTATGACTGAGGAAATCCCATGTAGAAAGAAAGCCTACCTTCCCCAAGAGAAGCTACATATGCCAGGTACACATGTTTCAGCCTGCCCCGTGGCTAGGGAGCAGGCACTTGACTAGACTGTGGCCAGGCATAACCTGCTTCAGACTTTGAGTTATAAGCTAGTAATTTCAAGAAGCATGGGACCAGAGAGTAGCCATTATAGTAAGGCTCATAGGAGAGCCAGATGTGCTAATGATTCCAGCAACAGCCTCCAGAGACCCTATGTTAATGGTATTAATGATGGGGCAAGCTGCTGTATCTATGCCCAAGGCGGACTTCCTTGGACTAGCTCTGGGGTGTGATTTCAGCCCTTGCCCCTGACAGGGTTCCGTCAAAGCTTGGTTCTGTTGGCTACTCTCTGTAGTCCCTGGATACAACTTCCTTTAATAAGTGCATTTTCTGCTTAAATTATCCAGGATTGGTTTTGTTGCTCAACGGATAAGATCCTCCTCTTCCCCCAACAGACTAGTTTCTCAGTCAGATTGCACATGACCCTGATCTCCTAAGGGATGCCAACTAAACTGTCCTCCTAGAAATTGCCTCAACCTTTCAGTCCTTTTCCTGGGGGCTGTTCCCTGTGGACCTTACTTTTTATAAGGTATAATATGATCAATTAATTCAAGCAAATGTGCTAATTGCTGATACTAATTCAATATTACCCCTGCATTTTAGCTGATATTTCTAATGCCTTAAAGCAAAGGAAAAAGAAATCTATTTTAGTTACATCGCAGAGTACCAGGGCCTATGAGAGTTCTAGTCTTTGCAATTCCAAAAGTCCTACATCCATTAAGGCAGGTCCTATCTATTCCATCCATGGGTGCTCCGTGGACCAACCACATAGTGACATTGTGCAGTTTATGAAATTAATATTGTCACTTCATGATAACAGAGAGAGAGAGATCTACAAAAAATAATTCAATGGTTTATAATAAAGACCAAAATGCTTGCTTTAGAATAAAGACCAAAGTTGTCAACGTGACCAACAAGGCCCAGATTCTAGAACCCTAACCTAGCTCTATGCTCAACAATATGTAACACCTGGTTTGAAGGGAGTGACAGAGATGGATAAGACCTTAATGAATGCCCAACGTGTAGCATTTTCTGAGTTTGGTGGCATAAATACATGTACCATGGCCAATTTCAAGCTACCACAATGATGTCAATGAGGTTATAAGATTCCTGAATATTTAACAGTTTGCTCTTGCAAGCCAGTACAAGGCACCGGTTCCAGCACAGTGCTGCCCCAACTTGTTTTCTAGCATCTTCACTGACCTTATCTTACTATATTATACTCACCACTCCAACATCATTGACCTTCTCTACCCCCTCAATGGGTCATTCTCCCCCTGCCACACACAGACACACCCAAACTTTTCATAGTCAAGTTCTCTATTACCACCTTCCACAGCTCTGGAATCTTCTTCAGAGCCCTTATTTAAGGTGTTATATATTTTTAGATTCAGGGGCACACATGCATATTCGTTACGTGGACACATTGTGTAGTGGTAGGGTTTGGGTCGCAGACGACCCATCCCTCAAATAGTGAACACTGTGCTCCATAAGTAGTTTCTGAACCCTGACCTGTCTCCTCCCCCCTTATTACTGTCCCCAGTGTCTATTATTTCCATCCTTGTGACCGCTTGGCTTCCACATGAGTGAGAACATGTGGTGTTTGTTTGGTCTGCTGTTTCTGAGTCGGTTCACTTAGGAAGATAATCTCCACCTCCATCTATGTTGCTGCAAAGGACACGATTTCATTCTTTCTTTTTTAAATGATAAATCACATATAGTTTGTTTATTAGAATGTTGCACAGCAATGACAATGAATGAAATACTACCACATGCAGTATGTATGTGTGCACATGTATGAAGGGATCTCACATATTATGAGTTAAATGATCCAGACATAAAATAATAAAAACTCAATTGTTTCATGTCTAAATGGTTTTTAAAAACATATACAACTAACTATCACACTGAATGTTAATTTAGGTTAGGCTCCAGGGTCAGTCACCGAAATGCTAGTTACGTTCTTTGTTCTGGGTTCTAGGTGCAAGAATGCTTTTGTATGTGAAAATTCACTTCATTTTGCATATAAGTACATATATATTTAAAAGGTTTTCAGAAGAGGCTATTTACTATTAGATTGTAGACAACTAGAGTGTTCTTTTTTTTTACCTTTTAATGTTTTTATTTTAAAGAGGGGGAGTCCAATTCAGGGTTAGGTATACAAATGTTCGTTATGCAGGTGCCCTTGTTGATGAGGTGTGCCCCCATTCTCCAGGCAGACTCCCACTCCTGCCAATCCCGCTTTCCCACCCCCTCCTGCTAGTGCCTCGTTCATTCTTATGGCTGCATAGCATTCCATGGTGGATAGTATCCCCCATTTGCATTCTCCGCTGATCGGAAGGAGATATAAAAATGACCAACAAACGTGAAAAGCTACTCAACACCACTCATCGTCAGGGAAATGCAAATCAAAATCACAGTGAGTTTCCAACTTACACTGGTCAGAATGGCCATTATTTTAAAAATAATCATAAATAGATGCTGGCATGGATGCAGGTTATATATTTATTCCTTAATGCAATCATGTGATGCTCAACATCATAAGCAAACTGGGATCCATAGATGGAATCAGAATGGCCAGCGACTTCCTTTCGCAGCTAGTTTTCATGAGCCCTTTTATGAGTGAAATTTCTGGGCTTACCAAGAAAGATAACTACTTGGCTCTTAATACTACAAATAGGACACACACTCTTCCATTTTCTGTTGGTTTCTTAGAATCCCGGGTTATTGAAGCTAGGGGAGATCATTCCAAATGCTTTTTCTCTGCTCACTAGATATTCTATGCAGGCATTTCATACTCTACTTTAGGGCAGTTGAGGTGGGAAGATGGGGGGAAAAGTGCTGCTGAAAAAGACAGAATCCCAGATTCCCCACAGCTACCTCATCAGAGCAGCTCCGCTTTGATAGATTTCATATATCGCTCCTCCACCTAAGATTTCTTGTGGATGTTTTCTACTGTGGAAAAAAAAATTACTGACCAGTTTTCATTTCATAGATGTGCAAACTGAGGGCTCAGAGAAGTACAGAATAATAGTGAAAATATGTTTCTTATGTCTGAGTATTTCTAACTTTCCCTCTTCCTTCCGTGTTCCAATTTCCAGGCAATAATGACATTCCTAGTGTTATCACATTTTAAAAAATATGAACCCTCTCATTTCAAAAATGTGAGACCACCTGAGCCACCATTTGCATTTGGGTTACAGATGCAACATAGATGATCATTCATAGGACCTCAATTTGGACTGAGTCTCCTGAGTCATGGGCCACTGTCATGCTGCTTCTTGGCTGGTCCACATTCAGGACCATTGAGAACATCGCTACTGGCAAAAGGAAAACCTCCCTTCCCAAGCATGGAAATTTGAGTTTTTTGGTTGTGTTTTGTAGCCCTTAGGTATCACCAATTACATTAATATTTATTTATTTACATATTTATTTATTTATTTCATTTTAAAGATGTGGGGAACGACTCAGGATTAGGTATACAAATTGTCATTGTACAGATAAAGGTTGGACCTCACTTTGGTCCCCACTTCACCTGGTTTGAGATCAGGTACTCTTATTGATGAAGTGCGCTCACCCCACCCCCTGGCAGTGTCCTACTGGTGCCAATCCCTTTCTTGTAGTGTTATGATAAATCTTCGGGATTCACTTATGAGTGAGAATATGTGGTACTCAGTTCTTTGTTTCTGTGATAGATCACTGAATAGTATAGACTCTAAATCCATCCAAGTTCCTGTGAAGTTTGTCCCTTCTTTATGGCTGTGTAATATTCTATCATGTATATGTGTCACATTTTTGTTTATTCCAGTCTACTTTCAATAGGCAGCATGGTTGGTTCCATGTTTTTGCTATTGTGAATATGCTGCAAAAACCATGCATGTGCAGGTAACTTTTTTTTGTAGAATGATTTTAGTTCCTCCAGGTACATTCGTAGAAGGGGGATTACTGGATCATGTGGAAGGTCGATTTTTTTAGATTTTTTTTCTTTTTTATTTTGAGTTGGAGTCTCACTCTGTTGCCCAGGCTGGAGTGTGGTGGCATGCTCACAGCTGCCTCAGCATTGACCGTTGGGTGCTGGCGATTCTTCAGCCTCAGCCTTCCAAGTAGCCAGAACTACAGGCATGCACTGCCATGACCGGGTAATTTTTTATTTTATTGTAGAGACGCGGTCTCACCAAGTTTCCCTGGCTGGTCTTAAACTCGCAGGCTCGGGCAATCCATTCACCTCAGCCTCCCAAAGTGCTGGAATTACAGCTGGATTTTTAGATCTTTTAGGAATCACCACACTGTTGGGAACCAGTTTTGAAATAAATTATGTTTCCTGGATACTACATGAATACACAATATAAAGCCAATACATCCAATAAAGACCTATAAAAAATAGTCTCACTTCTTTCCAATCACATTACTTTTTTTTTAAACCTCAATGTGCATCCTTAGTACAAAAACCAACCAGACTTCTAAATTCTGATCAGAAGCTCAGTATCTGGGTAAAGGAACACAATAATGCATGCCTAAATACCTACCTCCTTTCCTGGGCAACTAGAAGTATCTTTTAGTTCAGAATGATTTGAATCCCTCTCTCATGGGTGCCACTTACTGCGTATGTGATTTCTGGCAAGTTATGTTTTCCCTGTGAGGCTGTGTCCTTAGGGTAAAGATGTGTACCTTATATGATCTGTCATTGTGAAGACTAAATGAGACAAACTCCTGGCCTGAAGTAAGTGCTCAATAAACTGTCACATGCATCTACATTCATTAGCAAATATTTCAATACCTGTATTACTAAGGCTAGCCCTGACATATAGATGAAACCTGATCTATAAATTCAGAAAATGAATTTGCTTCCAATGTTTCATGAGCTAGTTCATAATATTTCATTCTGCTAAACAAACCTAAGTTCTTAACATTTACCAGATGCAAGACTAGGCCTGAACCATAAGAAATAACAGATATTCAATTTCTGCCTTCAAGGAGCTAATGGTTTAAACCATACCCGACAAATAAGACCGCCTATATTCCTAAAACTCACCAAGAGAAGATCTCACCACATTGATGGCAGCTGCTAAATTCAATGCTTAGTGCTTTGAAGAATGTATGTATGCATGCATGTTCAATTCATTGAGAATCAATATGTCTCCATTTCCTCTTATTCCGTGCCCCAGAAGAAAGAGAGAACAGTTGGTCACTGTTTTTCACATAATAAGCCTTCATTGTATGAGAGTTATTGAGTTATTTCTCCATCTTCTCTTTCTAGATTAAATAATTCCAATCCCTTTAACCTTTTCTCAAGGGTCCTCTTTGCCAGTCTTCAGTTTAATCATTTTCATTGCTCCCCTCTGGAGTCTCTCCAAATCCTCTGCATTAAAATGTGTCGCTTTGTCATTGAGTTCACTCTTATAAGAAACTTTTTCCTTTACATAGACCAAGACAAAAAGAAAGCAACCCCAGTTAGGACAGACTTCCTATGTAGAGAACTTGTGTAGAACATGCTCAAAGCAAATTAGCATTTCGTGTCACCACTATTAAGGAAGAAGGACTAAACCCAGTGCGGTTTTTAAATAGTGCCAACCATTCTGCTTGACAATAATTTAAATTACTTTTAAGCAGATAAGACTATCAACAGCAAATTTGAGATTTGCTGTAGTTACACACAAGATTCTCAGAAGGGCGCTAATAAAATCACTCTACTACTTAAATTAAAAAGATCAAACAGGAATTTTTTATTCTGTAAAATACCTCTGGCCATCAGGTAGACAGTTAAGAGCTTACTATGTAATTTACAGAAGTGCTTTTGGTTAGTCCTAGCATGTACAAAGGATCTTTCTTTGTGTTCTGTCAATCAACATACAGTCCTTAATATTTCTTGAGCCAAAAGTACGACAGATTCTAAATGACTCTTAAGAAATGACATACCGACATTAATCAAATACACACTGATCATGGTATAATATCAGCATATGCAGAAAGGGGCAGATATGAAAACCAGAACTCTTAATAAAATACCCCTTTGAGATATGCAAGTGATATTTCACAAAGATTCCTCCCTTTTTTTCTCTTATTATGCCATTGAGAGTAACCAACCTCCTGTGAGCCAGAAGCATGTCTCTACACACATACACACACACACACACACACACACACACACACAAATACACCAAATTAAGATTCTCCTAACTGTCAAATTTCCAAATCCTCTCAAGAAGCTGGGAAAATTCTTACTAGGTAATATTGTTCCTGTTTTAGGAATTTCTTTATTTGAAGCCGCTATTTAGAATTTTTTCTTTGCTCGTCTGGAAAAGTTCAAAGTATACAATTAGGGTGAAAATACTTGGCAGGGGCAGGTAGAAAGAGGAACCATTACCTCTTCTGGGCTGACTCCAGGCAAACAGGTGGTAGTTGCCTCTAGTATGAATTCTAAAGCTAGCTTGGCCTTGGCAAGACCCTGTTTGGCCTAGAACTGGCTGTGCTGAGAGAGGTCTGTCAACAAAAGCCATGGGAAAACCAGCTACATTCTGGAAAATACTCCCTGCCAAGTTCTCCTAAGAACTCCCTCAGTTCTAGATCCAGAACACACTGACGGTTTGATGTTGAATTTTCTCAGAAAGGCATAGTCCCAAAAGCTGTCCAGTCTATCAAACAATGACTTAAATCCCAAAACATATGGAATTAATATTACAATCCTTAAATAATCAGGATGCCAATTAAGATGGCCAGTGGCTCACGAACATAGCATCAGAACAAGCAGCACCTTCCTGGGTGAAGGTTGAGAGCTCACTAGCTATTTAGTTGTCAGAGTTGACCCATCGTACCTCTCTTACACTTGACACTTCTCCATCCTTGGGCACATGACCCCAAGTGTTTGCTGCAAAGTAAAGGAAGGCATAGGAACCCCATCTCCACTGGAGTGTGTGCCCAACTGAGGCCTGGGAGCTCCGAAACAATGGGTGATTAAAACCATAACATAGTAAATAGTTTTGTGTTGATAAATATGCCATGCAACTTAGTAGTTATAATTTTTATAAAAGCAAAACTCCAATTGTGAAGCTGAACTACAAATGGCCCCAGAATTCATTTATAGATTGGTAAAGACAGTCTTGTAAATAAGAGTAAGAAAGTGAAAGTGGGGCATTGATGTATGTTGCCATGTTACTTTGTAGTGGCTGTGGCAAGTGGCCAGTAATGCTGGCTTCATAAATCACTGGCAGACACAACTCAGTGCGGTCTCTCTCTTTACCCAAATGTGTACTTCAGATACCTATTTGTACCACCTCACTAAAATCCATTGTATCTTGAGAAGCAATTTTTATTCCATTTGAATTTGGGCAATGCAATAATATCGACTAATACTACTAAACCTGGCATCCCTACATTGGGAAGGTTAAAAGAAAAAAAGAAATGAATAAAGAGAAAGTAAGGGAAAGAGAAGAAAGGTGAACAAGAAGTTAAAAAAAAAAACAGATTGGTGAATTTTTAAAACATCCATCTAAAATGAGCAGGTGACATTTTCAATAAAGCTGTTCTTAACCTGAAAAAGGTAAAATAAAATTCCTGCTGACTTTCAGAAGCCAACCATTTGGGTCTTTCTTTAAAAAAAAAAAAAAAAAAAGGAAAGAATGAAAAAAAAGAGATAGCCAGCAGATTAAAGGAAGTCCATTTATAAAAATCAAATGAACCTCTAACAAAGCTTGTTCAGGACATGAATAAATCATCTGGCCATGAATTATTCATTGTTATCAAGAAACAAGCTGGGATTCCAGGAACTGAGCTGGGGAGGTGCTGAAACTGGGGAGTGAGTGAGCTCATTGTCTCATACCCACCACAGGAAGGGAGAGGACAGGCCACAGGTGCCATCATCTGATACAGACCATGTCAGCCCTCCACTCTTGTTTCAGGGGACATTTTGGCAGCCTTTACACCCCAGAGGGACAAAACAAAAAACCCATAGAATTGAATTTAGAAAACTGCCTATACATAGTAAGCAGACAATATGATTTTTTGAGGATTCTCTTTTTTCAAGTGCATGATAGACCTGGTAAATATGAGCTCTGTGCAAAAGATAGCAGAGTTGAAAGCTTGAGTTTCGAGGAGGTAGCTAGACAATTCCTTTACGATCAGTTGTTAGAGCAGTCTGACCCACTCATTCGTGTCTTTGGAGTTGGGTTTTGGTATAGGGGGTGGAGGAAGGGAGCCTCCCAGATTTAATCAACTAATCAATGTATCTGTGTGTTTCAGGTCCAAATTGCTTTGCAGGAACTACAATAATTCCAGCTGGCATTGAAGTGAAAGTGGACGAATGTAACATCTGTCACTGTCACAACGGGGACTGGTGGAAGCCTGCTCAGTGCTCAAAACGTGAATGCCAAGGCAAGCACACTGTGTAGGACAAATTTCCAACCAATGACCAGTTCTTAGAAGGAGAGGATGCGATGGCTTCTACACTGCACATGTTTCACACAAAACAAAACAAACTCCTGCCAGCTACAACAGGGTCACCAGCAAAACCTTTTGGGGTTGACAAAAGTGAATATTTTACTAAGAGGAAATTTCTCTTTCTCTCTTGCTATATAAAATATATATAGTATATAACTATCTAAACCGCTTTTGTATTTACCAATGCTTGATGGTGACTTGACGATGGGATTTCTGGAACAAAAAGAAAGAAATAGCCTTGCACAGGCTTCTTCCCTGGTGATGCCTCTGACCTGCCAGCTCACCATCCCCTGGTTTACTCTATTTTTGCTCTTCTGTACAACCTACATAACATTTTTCTCTTGGAGTTTTTTTTTTAACCTTTAATGTCTAAGGGGCCATATTTGACTGCACAGTAAAATTTCGAGTTGTGTCAAAAGAGGCTTGGTAAAGGAATGTTAGGGAAAGGATCTTTCCTGAGCAGGAAGACATAAGAGCATCCAATCACTCTCCTCTAGAGTGAATCATGCCCTGTAGACTAAGAAAAGAGGGTGGGCACACAGATCGACCCACCGATGGACAGGGTGAAAAACTGGTACTTCGTTCATTTTGTGGGGGAGCCCATGATTTAATTCTTACAAGTCATACATTTCGTACGCAAAACCTTGAAACTGCCGATCAAAAACTAATATGTAAAGAACACCTTGAGCTTGACTACAAAATCCAAAGAGAAACAGGTATTTTAAATTGTAGCATTAATCACTAGACTTTTTCATGATGCTGAATTTGAGTTTGGTTTACAAACTGAACACTCTCTAAACCCACTCTGTCACCGGGCAATATAAATACCAGAACCAGGGTGAATAGCCCCACTGTGAATCCGAATTTTTCTGAACCTTTCTGGCTTTTGAGTTCAGATTTGGCTGATAGCCAGTAGTACACACTGGCAGTTTTTATGGTTTCGGGACCGTGTTTGCCATGTTGTAGTAACAACCGCTCAGCCCTATGTCTAAAACACAGATTCAGGACACTCTTTCCACCTCAAGTGCTGATTTAAATTAAAGATTAGGGTAGAGTGAGTCTTGCACAATACAATTCCATTTGTTGAACATTTTTAAAAATGTATATATTAGATACTGAACAATTAAAATGAACCTTTGAAGAGTTTCCAGGTTGCCCTGGCAATGCTGCTAGTATAGTAACAGAAAAAAAAATACACAGGGTATCTGATGCCACCTCGATTCAAGTGCAAAGTTAGCAATTCTGAAACCACATGGCATAGTTAGTCGTTTATTCCACTCTCCTGTCCTAAAAACCCTGGTGCAGATCTGATAGGGTCCTTGAAGAAACCTGAAGGTTGTCTTCGTTATCGACTTTCTTTTTCTGCTCCCCAACTTGGTCTTTGCCATACTTCCTGTGGAGTGCCATATTCAAGAGCAGTGTGTCCCAACCTTAGTATTGACATCTGGGGCCAGATCACTGTTGGTAGGGGCTGTCCTGTGCATTCTTAGAGTAAATGTTTAGCAGCATCTCTGGCCTCTATCCACTAGAGGCCAGTGGAAACACCCTAGTTGTGACAACCAAATGTCTCCAGACATTGCCAAATGTCCCCCAAGGGGTGGAGGTGGGGGCGAATTTTCACCTAGCTGAGAAACAGTTATCTAGAACTAATCAGTATAGAGTGATTTCTGCCAAGGGGGACACACTGGGCAAACTCTGGCTGTACCTGTGGCTTTGGTGAGCCTCCGAACCCTATGGGACACACACAGATGGCAGCCCTGAAGGGTCGGTCTTCTCCACAGAGAGTGATGCTTCTAATGTGATGGGTACACCCTCAGGACACATTTCTTGAGTCTCGTCAACTGGATTTTCACTTAAAATTGTCAGCCTCTCCTCCCTGGAAGCACCTCCTGTCATCAAGAAAGACTTGTCATTTCCAAAATTAATGTGGTGATGAGTTGGACCTGACACTTTTACACACACTGTGCTTGTGTTGTGATACAAATAGCCATGCTGGTACCATCCCAAGGAAGAACATCAAGCCTCCTTCCCTTAGAACACCAATTTGCAGCAAGGTTGGTGCCTTTCAGTTGCCACCATGGATACATCATATAGACAGTCATGAATCATTCATGAGCAGCGCTGCGTGATTTATGTCTGCACTCAAAGGTAAAGGCATTCCACACTTCAGCTTGTGTCTAGACAGAGACGTATTATAGAGCCTTCTTTGCCCTGAGGTTGCCTGTTGCCAGCTTCAAAAACCCACACTCTTGGAAAGAAATAATAATAATAAATGACAGGAATAAGGTTTGAAACTCAGAAAATACCATTAATAGAGCCATGTAGCATAGTACCTTATCTATTATTAAGGAGTTACTATGTCTTTTTTAGAAAACAGAAAGCAAGTGCAACGGGAAGCTGAAGTACAGACATTTTGCATCAAAGTATTGGCACAGTGATAGTCACAGCAAGAATGTGCTAGAATGGAATATAACATCCATCAAGAATCTCTCTTCAGAGAGTTTGCAGAAAGCAGGCTGCTCAGTGGCTTTTGTTACCAGCTAGAGAGAGGAATTTTTATTGTTGTTGCTGTTGTTGTTATATTTTTTTCTCCGTGTTTCGCTACAAGCTGTTTCCTTTAAGATTTTGTAGCACTGACATTTTTCCCCCTTTAGGGAGAGATGAGCCTATACTGTGACAATTTCTCATAAACCGTTAAACATTTTACAACTTCCTTCTACCCAGGTCATTGAGAAAGTCTTTCCAAACTCTGATCAACAGAGTTCTGGTCTCATCTGTTGTTGTTGGAGTTTTTTGTTTGTTTGCTTTTTGTTTTTAGGTTGTTGTTTTGTTTTGTTTTGTTTTTGTCTCCTTATGAAGGCTTTGTTTGCAGCCACACTGTCACCTCTGTACTCTTATTTCTCCTCTGCCTTTGGTTCTCGGCTTTAATGACAGCTATGTTTAGATAAGGGATCCACATCCTGTTTGTCAGCTGATGCCTATTAAAAACGATTCAGTTTCTAAAATCTTCGAAAAATGGTGTGCCTGAAAACTAGTGAGAAAAAAAACCTAAACACTAAACTGTAAAAAGGGGATTCTAGCAACAATATTTGATGTGTAAAAGAATATATTATTAAAAAATTATTTTGTTAAATATAAAGTGTGTTAACCAGCAAACATTGTTTGTGGTATATTTTCCTTCCCAAACTTCTCCCTTCTTACACCCTCATTGAATGACTAATTCTCAGTGACTCCTATCAGCCTGAAAGTACATGTGTCATTAGAGCTATATTCAATTAGAATGAAGCATTAGCGTTAGCATTTGCCTGTGTGCATTTTCATCTTTCATGATGCAAGGCAATGCTGATTTGGGAGTCGGAGAGGAACCCCAAATAAGATAGCAGTGACAGGGTGAGCAATAAGAAAAGTATCTTCCTGACCCCATATCCAAATACAATGCTAATGATAATCTGTAGTTATTGAGTGCTGGCTCTGTGCGAGACCTGTGCCAGGCTCTGGGTCCACAGGGGCATGTTCAATTCACACAGTACGTCTACCTACGAGGGAGGAACTCTTGTTACCTCTGCTTTGCTCTTGAGGAAACCGGAATATAGAAATTAAATGCTCTGCCTAATGTCATAGGCTAGGTAAGCAAAGCAAATATTTTACTACAAACATTTTCAAACATACACAAAAATTGAGAAAATGGTATAAGAAACCTCCAATTATCCATTGCCTGGATTCAACAGCTACCAAGAATTTGTGTGTGTGTGTGTGTGTGTGTGTGTGTGTGTGTGTGTGTGCATGTGTGTGTGTGTTTCAACAATCTAACAAATGTTTACTAAATAACTAATACCACTAGCTACAATTCATTTAAAACTTATATGCCAGAGACTATGAATAGAAACTTACTTACATTATCACCATTAATTCTTGTGCAGTCCCTTTGAACTGCAATGTTATTCCAAAATCACACATGAAAACTCTCATAATCTTGCACATATAAGTGAGATCATTTTTCTTTCTGTGTCTGGCTTATTTTCCTTAGTATAATGCTCTACATATCTTATTTCATTTGTTATTTTTTTCTTTAGTTTTTTAAAAAACAAATATTAAGCATTATATCATTTTACCATTACAACTGATAGTAATCATCTCCTTTTTAAAAATTGACATTTTCTTACAAAATCATAACAAAATTAATGATTCATTTATATCATCTAATATTTAATCCATATTCAAATATCTTAGGTTATCTCAAATAAGAGGAGGAGGAGATGTTTGCATGATTCAAATTGTCCATAACATTGCATTAGGCTTTTATGCCTTCTAAGTTCAAAGTAGCTATGTGAACCCTGCCAAATGACAGCTCTGACACGGTCCTGAGTTTGTTGTTATTTGAGGATTTGTGTTGGGAATGGTACTTTTCTAAAGCTCCATGCTAGACTTCCTCCTAGACACTGAGCAAGGAAGCAGGCAGGCAAGAAACTTTCTATCAACTGACCTCCAAAGGTCAAAGAGCCCAGGAGCATGAACTAAGGCTGACAACTGGCACCCAGTAGACGTGACTTTGGTATGTGTGTGAGCTTTCCCTAGGGAGTGAGAGTAAACTGCTATTTTTCACCTTCTTGGAACAAATATATTTCTTAATACAGAGTAAAATTGAACACTACTTTATAAATTGCCATTTTCTTCTATAGTATTAAAGGGAAAAAATAGGGCAACTATTTTTTAAAAAATCAGCATGGCATCCCCCATACATGAATGCACACTCCTGCTCCACCAACATTTTCTTAAAATGAGATTAGACTTTCTTGCATTGAAAAGTGGTGAAGAATTCTCTTCTCCTTATGTCTGTTGTAAAGGCTTGTTTGCAGTTCAATTCAAGTTTCATGGAGGGGGGGGCTCAAAACATCGGAGGAAAAGAAAGCTATGAACCTTGTTGTTATTTGAAGTTTTATGTTGGGAATATTACTCTTTTAAAGAAAGGCATTTTCATGATTTTGAAAAATAAAATGCTTTCTCTGAGTCTGCAACCTCACCTATACTTTCTTACTAAATCCATAAGGGACATATACATTAAATTAGGGTGGCATCATTATCAGGGAGCCTCAAATTGTATGCCTAGTATAAACACCTCATTCTCCCCGATCAACTTTATACACCTTGACGGCATGTTGTTTTTTTGATGGACAAGACACAGCTAGTGCCATGCTAACTTTCTTTTTTTTTTGAGTTGGAGTCTCACTCTGTCACCCAGACTGGAGTGCAGTGGCTGCTCCCGGCCACCGCAGCCTCGACCTGCTGGGCTCTGGCGATCCTTCCGCCTCAGCCTTCC
>NW_007022818.1:283200-300154 GCF_000164805.1 Carlito syrichta
CTTCCGAGTAGCCGAAATTACAGGCATGCGCTACCACGCCCGGCTGATATTTTGATTTATTGTAGAGATGACGTCTCGCTGCCCAGGCGGGTCTCGAACCCACGAGCTCAGGCAATCCACTCACCTCAGCCTCCCAAAGGCACGGGATTACAGGCTGAGCCACCGAGCCCGGCCTAACTTTCATAAAGTAAGAGTTAAATGGATTCAGTTGAATGAATTTCTTTTATTTTAAATGCTCAAAATTTGTTTCATAATCTAAACATTCTCAGTTGTGGTAATAATATGATGGCTTTTGGTTTAACTTTTGAAAATCTTGAGCGCATAATTCTTTGACATCCAAACTCCAACTTAAATCATCCCAATACTCACATTACAACTTGGCTTTGAGTAGGGGTACTTTCCAAACACTATATTTTTACGATTAAGTTTGAGTTTAGTTTCAAAGTCTTCAAATGAAGTTATGTGAGGTGGGCAGAGCTGGGAAGGAATTTTGATGTAAAATTCAGCTACCGTTTCTTGAGCCCCTCATGTGTATCACCCAGTGCATTGGCTACTTAACATAAAATGATGATTTGCATTCATGAGTTCAACCATCCTCATTACCACCATGAAATTATGGACTGGTAGTCCTATTTTGCAAATAGCAACACTCAAATTCAGAGAGGATTTGTGGTTTGCTCAGGCATACATGATTAGAAAGAGGCAGAACCAGCTTTTATATCAGAAGGTTGTAAGTGTTAAACAAAATGCTACCCATAAAATAGCTTAGCATAGAACTTGACATGTAAAAAGAGCTATCAAGCATAAGCTATCATTATCAGACCCAGTAGTATCAGAAAAGAGATCTCATGGATAAAGCAATGCTGAATTTGGATCTCCCAGGTTAGATATACAGAGAGCAGGTATTTAGGAGAATGATATTGTAGAACAGAAGAATGAATAGTATATTTGGAGTGTGACAAGCAGTTAAGTGTGATTTGAGTACGAGACTGGAGATGGAGGAATATAGTGGGAGATGTGTCTGGGAAGAAAACCCAATTGTTAAGACCTGGAAGATCATGCCAGGAAAATTGGACATGGTCTTTCACGATACTATGGCTTGATTGGCATAAAATAAGAGGCCGACATGGCCACATCTGTATCTTGAAAACAACTGTCACAGCAGAGTGAAGGAGGGATTGGGGCCTGGGGGGAGAGAAGTAAGAACACTATTGGAGACAATGATAAAAGTCAGGCGAAATAATGAGGTTCTGATTTGGGAGTGGTGGGACGAAAACAGGTCAGCTGGGACAGCAGGACTCCAGGAAAGATCAAATGGAGAGTCAAGAATTAAAGCAGCCACATTTCTAGCCCAGGGATTAGAAGGAAATTGATGCTAATAACAACAACTAAAAATGTGGAACTTATGCTTTGTTTGGGGAAGGGCTGGTACATGCTCTCATTTCAGAACATTATGTTGAAGATGCCAGTAAATATATCAGGTTTTCAGGATCAACTTCAGATATGCTTGTCTTCGGGGCAGTCCACCCTGATTCTATTTGCCAACATGATATTATCTTGGTTTGAATAATTTCAATTTGAATAGCTAAAGTTTACCACCGATCATGTGTTTTCTCACCATGTCCTTGAAAAGGAAATCAAAGTTAAGAAAGGCAAGAATAACAAAATTCTTTCACTAACATGTGGCAAATATAATTTCACATCATAGTGAAAGAAATTATTTGGACATTGTAATACAAACTGCCTATAAGTTTCCAATACTGGTCTCGTCATTTGCCCCTTCAAAATATAAAATGTTGGTTTCATTTTCATATGGTTTTTCACCAGAATTCCAGAAATTACCAAAAAAAATGTTGGTGTTCGCCAACTTCTCAAAACTATCTTCTCTGTTTTTAATTGTTTTGCTTTGTTTTGTTTTTGTTTACTCAGAACAAATCAGTTAGGTCCTGGGGCATGTCCACTCTTCTCTCTCTGTCTCTCTCTGTCTCTCTCTGTCTCTCTCTCTCTCTCTCTCTCTCTCTCTCTCTCTCTCTCTCTCTCTCTCTCTCTTTGTTTGTTTGAGGGGTTTAGTCCCTTTTTAATTAATCACAACATTGGGTCAGCCAGACCCATTAACTGCATTTCTCATTTAGACCTTTCAGAGATGCAGTTGCAGATGCAATTTAATTTGCTGACCCATGATCGATAGCAATTAATAGCATCTCTTTAATCTTGTTGAAAGGTCTGTCTCTGGCTTCCAGTAGTCACTATCTCAAGGGAAAGGTATCCACACAGGCAGGTTATTTAGCTTCCAGACAATAGTTCCCCTCAGTCACCTACTTCTCTACTGACTTAGTGTTTGTTTCACGAGTCACCATACTCTACGGCATTTTCGATTATCACACAAAAGTTTATCCAGACTTTACTATAAGATGTCTCTGCTGCAAGTCCATCATGTGAATGTTATGGGCCAGGAACTCTGAGGGAAATACTAGAAAGTATTTATTTTAAATCAGAAAAAAATACATACTTTAAGTGTTTTAAGTGAATTTTGTTAATGAAATAGATGCTCACTTTTCCTGGGACTTGGACAGTCTTTTTCTTCTATCTGTCGTATTCATTAAAAGGTTTATTTATTTACTCAATAAAAAGCTTTCCAGTTAGGAAACTACATATTGTGGTTGAACTGCATGATGCATTTTTCCCCTGTTTTAAAGAAGATGGTTGGAGCAGTCTGATGGGGCAAACAACAAGACAAGCTGGCAGTAACAGAGAGGGAAGTGCTGTGCTCTAGGTATAAACAGGTACGCTGGAAACAAATGAAAAGCAGTGCATCATCCTAGGCCTGTAGGAAGGCTTTTTAGGAGGTGCTTGTTAGCCGAGTTTTAAAAGAAGGCTAGAGGAAAGAATGAGAAAAGTGGTCAATGCCCTCTTGCAGTTTATTAGGTAGAGTATCTGCTGATACAGTTCAGACCATGGAAATGCTCCATTTTGCTAACAATGAAACCTATTCAAATCAGAAAATAGGTTCCTGACACAAAAACAGGGGCTTTGGCCAAATGAAAAAAGCAAAGATGGGTCACCTCTATGTTGTGAAAAAAAATCATTTGTCTTGACATCAGCCTTTCTTGTCTGTAGTCAGTTCACTGACAAGTGGAATCCCCTGTCTTGTACACACTTCAGGTACTCAGTGCACTGAAGTGTATCTCTGTAGGAATGTAGGTAATGCCATCTTTCAATGGTATATTCTTCATTGGCCTCACCTATAGAACTCCTGCTTGGTACCAGGCTCAGGTGTGGAATGGATGGTTAGGCCCCTGTTAAATCACCAGTAAGCAAGCAAAAGATATATTTTTTAGCAAGGATCCCTTTCCAAATTTATGAAAACAATATGAGAATGACCACGTGCTCTGGAAAGTAACAAGATGAGCTTTGAAATCAACTGTCGAGAAGTTTTCTGCATAATTGTACAATCAAATAATTAAAAGATGCCAGGCAATATCTTACAGATAAGATTTGAAGTTATGGGATATATAAATATAAAACATATAAGTTGTAAATTGCCAGCACAAAAAAGTCTAAGATTATATATGTGTATATTTGTATCTCTGTGTAAATAGTACAAGTCTATATTAGCCACAGAAATGTAAAAAAGTATAAATGTTATGGTGGACTAACATCATTAAGATAAAATATTTGCTATGTCTCCATCTACTTAGTATACTCTCTCCTTCTGTTGTACCTAACAATTGCAGGCTTGTTTAGCCTTCAGTAATTCTTGTCCCACCTTTGCCTCATTGTGAGACATTTCATTAGTTCTGCTTGCCCATAGATTTAATTTCCCATCCTTAATCATTTGTGACTCACATGGTCCATTGATTTCAGAGGCTGAACATGAGCAAAGGAAAACTGCAAAAGGGAATGGAAAATCAAGCTGCTATGGAACCTAAAACCGTTGCAGCGACAATGAGATATACATTAAAAGTATATATCTTATTAAGTGTGCAAATATTAACATAAGCATATGATTGAGGGTTTTGTTTGTTTTTATTTGGGATTTCTTTTTTGTTTTTTGTTTTTTGTTTTTACGATTAGACAATCATTTCTGCACTAGAGGGCTCAACTGTTGTTTACCTGCTTTGTTTACTATCAGATATGTCCTTTTAGGGCTCCAGTCTCCTGAGAGGGAACAGAGAAAATACTTTCCTGGGTATCCAGATATGCAGGAGAGTACTTGCGTGCAGTTGGAGAAGAATGTTCTCCAAGCCACCTTATTGCTTGCATTGATAAAATTGTATCCTGTTGCTTGGGCTACTTTCATTTCTCCAGAAGAACCCAGGAAAGTTTCAGAAGCTTCTCAACTGTCAATTGCCAGTTTCTCAGCTTGACAAGTATCCGGCTCTCGGGAATGCTGACTTCAACTGCTTTTAGGTAGCCACCTTCTATCTCATTAGTTATTGAGCATTATACAGGCACACTTTGGATATCCACAAAGGCAAGTACAAAAGGCACCAGCACCACTCATAAGTAAGAGTAGAGCCAATCAGCGTCCCATTTCTCACTCCATTAGCACAATGATTTTCATCAATGACTCTGGAGTTCTGGCTGCCAAAACTCCAGAACCATCAGCCTATAATAGCATTGGTGAAACCTTCTAGGGCCAGCTGTCCCCCAGAAAGCTGGAAGACCAAGTTCACAGCCGCAAAGCTGTGAAATTATGCATCTGAAAAAGCATAATGGAATTTTTAAAATGGGGAGCTGCACAGAATTATGATATTTCACAATCCCAATATAGCGTGCAACGACACATTTCTTGTCTCGCATTTGCAGAAGTAAAACCAGAACATTTATCCATAATCACATATTCCATCCCATCGATTTGCACTTGCAGGAAACGGAAGACTAATTATCAAACACGTATGCCTATTGAAATGATGTCAGCTCAGAGAAATACTCTTTGTTTACTACATAACCTATATTTCAGTATATAAAAATCCATGGCATGTAGGCTGGGTACACAGCACCATGCCATTTTCTTTAGGCATCTTCTGGAGACATAAAAAGGAATATTAAAAATGCATTATGTTTGCATTGAAATGCAACTATTCTCTATTCCTCTGCTCAGCCACACGGTGAAATACAGGTTTTTAAAACTGGTTAATTTGAGCAATTGCATACTTAGCATCAGCAGAACGGAGGCGGAACTGAATAATCGGGCCTAAAGTAATTTACTTTGAGGCCAGATTTATGTCTATTGAGGTGAGTCAAACTGGATCATTGTAAAGGTCTACTTCTTAACCCTCCATAGCTATTGCCAGAATCACTTTGCAAGGCCAAACGCTTTCCTCACTTATATAAAGGATTTATTCTAAGTGAACATATTTTTATTTTATTTTATTGTGGTAAGAACACTTAATATGAGATCTACCCTCTTAACAAATTAAGTGTGTAATGCAGTATTGTTTACTATAGGTACAATGTTGTACAACAAACCCCTAGAACTTATTCATCTTGCATTTGTAAAATGTTACGCCTACTACTAATCACTAACTCCCCGTTTCTCCCTCTCCCCAGCCTCTTGCAACCACAATTCCATTTTTTGACTCTATTAATTTTCCTATGTTAGATACCTCATGTAAGTGGAATCATGCAGTATTTGTCCTGGTGTGACTGGCTTACTTCACCTAGCATAATGTCTTCAAGATTCACCCATTGTTGTCTCAGATTGTAGAATTTCCTTCATTTTTAATGGTTGAATAATCATTTATTATATGTATATATTACCTTTTCTCTGTTCATTCCTCATCTGTCAGTGGACTCTTAGGCTGTTTCCACATTTTGGCTATTCTAAATAGTGCTGTAATGAACATGGGAATAAATGAGCATCTTTTTTAAAAATGCTTTTTAGTGAATTACACTATATATACCGAAAGTGGCACTTACTATAAATGTGATTATAACCTAGAGTACATAGGACATATCACTAGCACCCCAGAAGTCCCCATGTGTCTCTTCTCAGTCAATATCCTCACCACTACCAAGGACAACCCTGCCAAGAATGGCTGAAGTTCCAGCAACATAACTCAATTTTGCCTGATCTGAAATCCAATATAAACAGAGTTACACTGTATGTATCTTTTGAACTTGGCATCTTTCACTCAACATTTTGTTTGTGAGATTCATCCATATTTTTTTTTTCTTTCTGAAGAAAGGAGATCTCATTTCACTGACAGAGCTACATCCTTTTATTTCCAAGGTGAAGCATAATTATAAATATTAAAATCTCACCCAAAGATCAGAGATCATGAAGAAATGAGGAGGAATCTATGTAAACTTACATTTTTTTTCTTCTTTAGGCATTGAATAATATATGTTATTTGGGAATTTACTGGACTTCTACAGGGAGCTGTTTCTAAGCAGAGGGTAACGTTAAGCAGAGGTGAGGCTAGATTTCTATTTTTGAAGTAGAGGGTTTGCCCTTCACTGTAATATATCATCACCTCTAGCTGAATTTGTCAGTTATGTTCTCCATTCACTCTTCACTAAAGTCTTTCACTGGCCTAGAAAGAGAAGCGAGACTCCTTGACAACTGAGCTTAAAAAAAAAATCAGATCTGAAATAGAGAGGGGAAAACGTTATGATATCCAGGATGAAGTCATTGGAGACTAGAAGGAGTGTCAAAGAATTTCCTGAGGAAAATAGCTCAGCCTAGCAAGAATTGTGTGCTCCGCAATCTATGGCTGGAATACCTTGACCTCTCCTAGCCCGTATGCCTTGCTCTGGCTATGTCTTTTCTACCCTTCAGTTTTTAACTCCCTTCTTAAGGAGCGCTAGCCTCACACCCTGGATCGGGTTCTTCCATAGCCCTCTGGACTTCTCTTTTTTAAAAAAACTCATGACTCTGCAAGAAAGTATTCCTATGGAATAAAAGAGGGGTCCCCTCTGCCAGACTACACGTTGAAGAGGCACTTAACAGTATGCCTAGCACATAGAAGATGTTCAACTAACATTTCTTGAATGAGTGAATCGGTAAAGGGAAAAACATTAAAATAAATATTGCAAGCATCCACAGGATACAAAATTAACTTTCTCCCTGAATCTTTTGACTTTTCTTCTTCTTGGCATTTCTATTTAGGACTGATATGTAAGTCTCTTTAAACAAACAAAATAGATCGTAAGTGTCAAATAAATTCCTTTTTTCCAAATACAAAATTTTTCTCATTTTCATGAATATATGCATTATAGTTTTCTTCAATTCGAGGTACAGCTGCTCAGTATTTTGGAGCCAAGATGCACCAAATACGTAGATGGCCAGTACAGCAAACACATTTGATCAGAAAGAAGCATAGTACTCCATCTTAGGTGAATGGGTCAATATAAACTATCAAGAAGACATTTTTTATAAAGACTTGTAATGTGCATATTTCTCCCCATATCTAGTGAATACACTCAGGATGAATAATTTAGCAGGGCAAGGAGGTAGTTAAGATGCTGTATGTTTTTGTATTTGTATGTTTTTACATCAACCTAATCTTTCTACAAGGAAATTTATCTCTTGGGCTTCTTTTTGACTTTTGAGTTTCTTGGACATGAGGAAATTTACTAAAATGATTAAGAGAACATGCTAATACCAAGTGTTTGGGCTTTCTTCACAAATGATGCAGATGGCCACATGATGGGTCCAATCTTTGCAGTTATACATCACCCACACAACCAAATGATAGTCTGATCTGCAACTACAACAAAATTTTTAAAAATTTATTCTTTGGTATTTTTGGTAGGGGATTTCAAAATTGAAAGAGGCTTCAGAGACTGTGAATTGCCTAATCGAATTACCAAATTGGCATGAATGATTATAAATCACTTATAAAAAGCATATTTACATTTCCAATACTTCAAACTTATTTATGGTACATGTTTTTGTGTATGTTAGTAAAAATCTTTAATCGTAGAAGTACAGCCAGTTCCCAGAAACTCATAACCAGTATCATTTTAGTGCTTATTCTTCAGGCCATGGCAACTTTTGTTTTGTTGTGTTGTGTTGTGTTTTGTTTTGTTTGGCAAAATGCCTGCTCTTAAAACCTGTTTGTTTTCAAACTATACGTGACTCAGAGAGCATCCCAATTAAGAATTCTTCCAAGGTTTTTCCAATAGTCTCCCCAATTATCCAAAACTCTCAGCCAAAGGAAAGGAAATCTTATGTAAAACTATTGAATGCATTAATTTAGCTCAAAGACAATTTAACAAGCTTTCTTAATCATTTACCACATGGAAGGCATTGGGCTTGGTGATGAGGATATAAAGATTAATATAAAATAGGCTTTTTCTCAGAATCCTTATAATCTTGTGGAGAGACACAAACAAAAATTGTGAATAAAATGTTAATATAGAGAGGTTTGCGTAGGTGGCGATGGAGCATAAAAGATCATTTATTATTCCTTTTTTTTTTTTTTTTTGAGTCGGAGTCTCACTCTCTGTCACCCAGACTGGAATGCAGTGGCATGCTCACAGCCACCCCAGCATCGTCTTACTGGGCTCAGAGGATTCTTCCACCTTAACCTTCCAAATAGCTGGAACTACAGGCGTGTGCCACCATGCCCAGGTAATTTTTTGATATATTGTAGAGACGAGGTCTCACTATGTTGCCCAGGCTGGTCTCGAACTTCTGGACTCAGGCAATCCTCTCGCCTTGGTCTCCCAAGGTGATGGGATTATAGACTTGGGTCATTGCACCTGGCCCACTTAGTATTTCAAATGAAGTTTCAGAGAGGGCTTTCTGAAGAAAAAATGTTGCGCTTGATCTAGAAAGATGAGAAGAGCTAACCAGGAGTAGAGAAATACAGCTGAGGGAATCTCCAAAACAAAGATCCTTGGTGTAAAGCAATACCACAAGCACAGTCATAATACACTCAGACTGAGAAATGGAACAAATGAGGTAGGTGTGAGTCAAGTCAGCCTGGACCTTGCAAGACCTGTTAAGAAGTTAATCTTTAGTCTGTAAATGTCAGAAAAACACTGAACATTTCTAAACAAGGAGTTACCTAACCCAATGTGCAACTTTGAGAGAGGAATATGACTTTACACCATAAAAATGCATCTGAGGAAAGTGACTCTAAATGAAAACAAGACTGGATGGCAGCTGTACTCAAAACAAAAAGATGCGAGAGTTTACACTACAGCATTGCTCATAGGGACAAAACAAAGTGAACCTCTTGAGCTAAACACAGGCAATAAAATTATGAGGACTTGAGAACTGACTGAATAAAGGAGTTGAGAAGTAGCATAGCTTGAGTGAGACCTGAACTACAAGGAAGGAATCCATCTTGGTTTGTGAGATTATGATGAATTAAGCTTTAGACATGTTGGGTTACATGTGACAGTAAAATATCCAAGTATATCTCTCTCCAGTAGTTCATGTATATATGAGTTTGAAATTCAAGGCCAACCTCAAGATACAGGTTAAGGAGTTTTAAGAACACAGATGACAGCTAAAAACGTAAGCAAGTCAGATTGCACCCAAAAAAGACTGGAAAAACATCAACAAAGAAACAAGTCAGATGAAGACAGGTTGTAACTAGGATCAAATCATAACAATTACATAGCCATGCATTTTTTGATATTATCTTCACGCTTAGAGTCTGACTCAGTGTTTCCAATGGTCACAATACAATATTCATTAAATCTTGTCCACCTATGTTTTAGAGAGGCAAAGCCAAAGGCGAATGATGTGTTAATGATGAGCAAAACTTAAGTAGCCTGAGTGAAAATTGATTCTGTTATCTCTAAAAGATTCAGCAGAGTGCTTTAATGTTACCTTCCCATGTGGATAAATATATATATATATATATATATATATATTGCTGGATAAGGGTATGGGAGCAATTTATTTTCACACAAATAATTCTTACCTATACATGCTGAAATACTCATTTCTCTGTCCATTAAGTTCAATTTAATGCATATAGAACATGTCTAGAATCAATAGGACTTTGAAGGTTTCATTTTTAATTTCACTCAGATGAAAAATTCTGGATGCTGTCTGATAGTTCCAGCCCTTAAGCAGCTTCAGCAACAGGCCCCGCCGGAAGCAAGAGGCCAAGGTTAAGACCTGTCTAAGTCAAGATGCTAGGAGACCCAAAGATCCAATTTTCATTGTATTGCATGTCTTCTGGTATTTTATTGGCATGCCCACAATCTGAGCGCATAAGGGGTGCACTGGGACTAATTTCAGTTGCAGATATATAACTCTTGGCATTAAATTTTCCTTAACTTTCACAAAAATTCAAGGTTACTGCTTTGGCTTATTAGTCTTTAGCTAATTTTGTATCATGCACAAGAAACAAAAGCAGAAATGCTGTTTTTCCCAAAACACAGATGCCAAGAGTGTAATGGGGAATGTGGGTCCCAGTTACTGCTGAATTAGCAAGTACTTCCTAAAGAGGGAACAGCTTAAATCACTCTTCCTCATGACTAAAGTAGTGGTTGTCTGTGTACAAAGGTGATATCCCTAGTCCCCGGCCAAATGGCATTCTCTTACATTGTTTCCTTATTGTTAGAGATGGATTTGCATATCCCCAGATATAGTCATATCTCCACTCATATCCCCACCTGCAAAATGAAACATTAGGGGCAGGATCACATATGTAGCAAAAGAGAGCTCATCTTGGCAGCAGCTCAAACACAACCTAGAAAGTGTCCTCAGGACAAAAGTTATCCGATATCATTCTACTAGCTCATGGGCCTCACATCCACCCTCTACTGACACATCATCCCTGGTGATCTCCGCATTCGTCTGACTAAATAACTTGCTGAATAATACTTCATACCTAATCTTACATTTGTAAAGTATTTTGCCATTTCTTTTTTTTTTTTTTAAGATGTTGGGTACAATTCAGGGATAGGTACAGTTTCAACATACTTTCAAATATGCTATTTAATTTTATACTCTAAACACTCACTGAAGTGACACCAGCTACAATGATTACATTATCTTATTGGGGAAACAAAAGCCCCCAAAGGTTGAATGGTTTGCACAGAACTACTCTATTAATAAGTGGTGGAACTTGTCTAGAAACTACTACACATCTTCCAACTTCTGCATAAGCATTATCCTCACTCTACCCCATGCATCTTGTATAAAACAACAGTAACAAAAGTCACTGAGGTCACATTCCAGCTAGGAATAGGGACCAGTGTCAGGGAAGAAAGGATTTTTTTTCTTATAAAACAAACTTTGTCTTTGACATCACTGCCCTTTTCCCTGAGTTCTATTTCTCGCCTCATCTTTCTGCCTTCCAGATCTGGATTTAGCATCCCCAGAATGCCTCAGTGTCCAGAGAAGTGCCATTCCCATCTCTTCCTAGTAGACAAATTCCTACTAGCATTTCACAGACCCAAATGTAGAATTCTCTCTGTATTTTCCTCATGTCTCCTGGAAAATGACTGTTAAGATATGTTGTCAGGAAGAGGTACAATACTTGGTACGAAGTAGTAGTTCTCTCATGATGAAGCATTGGGCATTCTGATAGCCAGTAGGGAAGGAATTTAAGAACACTGCAGTCTTCTTATTGTTTCTCAGATCATATCACATAGGCAACTTCCACGACCAATTCAACTTATTTCAAGCCACTAAACATTTACAGTGGATGCTTGACATTCTTAGGAATACTTCCAGAGTCCTCTGCATATATACTTAAGTTCACTATTTCAGAACATTTTGCAGGGGATTTTGGTTTTCCCCAAAACTGCATTCTATTGAAAATTACCTGTTTTCACATCCAGCCATAAGCTTATAACTTTCAAAATTTTTATTAAACCATATCCCTTAGCTCACCTCTATTTTGCACACATGCAAAAAATTCAGCTTTGAGTACTTGATATCCAATAAAGATAGCTTGGTAAATAAGAATGCAGCCCAGTCATATTGATATGCACATACTGGAAGCTGCATAATTGTAAGACCCTTGGAGGTCACTTGGGAAAATTCAAAACCACAAACGTTACGTCTGCAAATGCCAAGAGTTTAATGGATACTGAGTGCCTATTACATGCAAGAAATTGTGGCGAGTTCTGCTGAGAACTCAATGTGCATAATTGTCTGTTCTAAAATTTCTACTAATTAGTCCAGTGCCTCTATCTCTGTTGTATTACCTTTGAGTTGGCATTTTTATTTAATGCAACTTCCTAAAAAAATAGCCTAAAGACTTGCCGTCATGATGATGCCTTGAATTAATTCTGCCACCTTCTCTACGACATACTAACACACATAGTACTAATAGATTCAGTACTTTTTTAAAAAATTTAAAAACATGAATATTTTTTAAACACATAAATATGCACAAGAGTCGGAATAGAACATAAACAGAGATAAATGGAGGCTACAATCACTGAATTAACCAGATTCCAGAATTGTTTACAGTATATTTATATATGTGTGTGAATATGTAAAAATGTATTCATATGAAAATACATTGTGTGTGTGTGTGTGTGTGTGTGTGTGTGTGTGTGTGTGTGTGTGTAAAGTCTAAAATTCCCAAGACATTGGCTTATATGAAGTGATATACTTGGGCAGAGGGAAATAGAGAGAGGAGACAGACATGCAGGTGGGACCCCAGCCAGGTTGCTCAAAGGCGCACAACCGGGTCTGTACTTTTTCCAATATTACCATAGGACAAGAGCAGAGAGGCATCGATATGAAGCCTGGCACTAGATGGGAGAAACCGAGACTATAAAACCATAGACAGGAAAGATTAAGCACAGAGAACATGAAAAAAGAATCCTCACTTAAAATGAGCTTGCAAACTGAAGTTTCAAGCATACGAAAAATAGCAAAGCTAAGGAAAGAAACTCTAATCAGAAAATGTTGAAAATTACTTTAAATTATAAACATTTTATATCTTCAAAGAAATGAGTAACATCTGTAAAATAAGAACTAAAATCATTAAACCAAAGCAGTCATATATGAACCAAGAATAGGTAAATATAAAAAAAAGAGCCAATTAGAATACAAAAAAATTAGAAATTTGCTATTAAAATTTAAAAAACCAATATAAGCCATCAATTATTCACTGGATATACCCAAAGCAGGAATTAATTCATTTGAAGGATGGTATAAAAGTCATCACCCAGCATGAAGCAAAGAAAATAAAAACTACTAGGATGCTCTTTGCTGTTTTCATGTGTTGGCTTTTGCACTGATATTGAAAAACAGTGACAGCAGGTAAGACTGCTCAAACCAAGGTGTACTAGTAGTTATTGTCTTTTCACCACCATGTTTTAAAAATAAACACAACTGGACATTAGTTAAAGCAGTGAAAACAAATTTTTTTCAGTATCTACTGAGAGCAAAGAGTTGAGCTCTGTTCCAATTTGGGCATTTTAATGGGAGAATGAGGAAAGGACGGGGCGTACAGAAGCTTGATAGAATCAGAGGAGTGAAAGCGTTGGTCAGTGTACATGTGGTTAGGCCACTGTATCTTCCAGCTGGCAGTTACCTAAGTTAGGGTTCTATCCTCCCACAGCAACTAAAGTCAAAGGCCTCATCCTTCTAGACAACTGCAAGATAAAGGAATGTCTCTCAGATCCTCAAGAGGGACTCTTACAAGCAGCAAGCACTATATATTTACTGTGGCGAACTTATTTTAGTAGGTGCTCCAAGAAAGAAAGGGTCTACCCTTGGGTATATGTTAGCTGGAAAAATAGCAAAATTTTCTGGCAGTGTTGAGTTTTCTCAGGCAGGCCCTTTAAGTGGGGCTGGGGTCATCCTAGGGACATAGCCTTATGTTACTAGAAGCTATGCTAGAGTTTTGTCAGGTGTCTAAGTGCAAGGGTTTGAATGGAGTTGTCACGTGCCACATGAGTTCCAAAATTTTCACATGCATGTGCAGAAAACAAAACACAACACTCCCAACCCGGCTCCCAAAAGTCAGTTTTGCTTAAGAATGACCTTCACGAAATTGTATTATGAATTTTATTAAATTTCAACCCTTGAGCACATGTCTTTTTAGTACTCAGTGTGACAAAATGCAGTGTATGAATGAAGCACTTCTATTGCATATTGAAGTTTTCAAGTTGTTTTAAGGGAAAAAAGTTGTTCAGTTGTTTGAACTATGAAATAAACTATCACTTTTTCCATGGAACATCATTTTTACTTGAAAGAATGACTGATAGATAAATGATAGCTATCAAAGTTTGGTTTTTTGCATACATTTTTCTCAAAAATAAATCTAGAGCATCTATCACTTCAAGGAAAACAACTAACAACTAGCAATATCTATTGCCAATGATAAAATTCAACTTGCAAGTGAAAATTGGAAAAGTGGAATTTTGGAAGACGTGTATACACCACCATGAGCTTGATAGCTTTGCAATATTTAAAGACTGTTCTAACAAGATCTGTGGTTATATTAATAAATGTGATTTTTAATGCTGTTTAATGAAGTTTTTCATGCGGAGGATCTGCATAATTCAGTGAACCAGTAGTTTCCAAATGACAATGCATAGTGTTACAAAATCAAGCAGAGGTAAGAGATCTATTCAAAGTACAAGATACAGCCATGAATATCAGTGTATCAAAGTGCAAACTGCTTACTAGTATGACTTCAGATTTCACCTTGCCACTGACTGTTAGTTTGAGGGTACTACCAAAAAATTTCTACAATTACCTTCTACCATTTCTACAGTGCAGTGGCATGCTCATGACCTCCCTGGTGTCAACCAACGGGGCTTAGGCGATCCTTCTGCCTCAGCCTTCCAAGTAACTGGAGCTACAGAGGCACGCCACCACACCTAGCTGGTTTTTGTGATTTATTGTAGAGACAAGGTCTCGCCAAGTTGCCCAGGCTGGTCTCGAACTCCTGGGCTCAGGCAATCCTCTCGCCTCGGCCTCCCAAAGTGCTGGGATTACAGGCTGAGCCACTGGTGCCTGGCCCAGTTCAACATTTTCTTGGAGTTCTTAATCAGTTAAAAATGGCAATAAAGTGACATGTAAATTATCAAAGAAAGAGATACAGTTATTGATATTTCGAGATGGTAAGATTGTCTACATAGAAGATCTAAGAAAATATCAAACTTTGAAAACTAATAATAGAGTTCAGCAGCAGGCTCAACATCCAAAAATAACAGCCTCCCTATCTAAGTCACGCAGAAATGGAAAATATAATAGAAATAAAGAACTTATTCATAATGGTGACAGAAAACATAAGGTACCTAAGCATAACACTAATATGTCTTACATGATTGTAATATAAAATTTTTAAAAATTCTAAATAAATGAAAAATATACCACGTTCATGAGAATACCATAAACAGAAGAGCATATCATAGAGAATACCATAAACAGAAAGTCTCCCCCAAAGTAATCTACAAATTCAATCAAGTTCTTATCAAAATTCCCTCAAAATGGTATAAAATTTAAAATGACTCTAAAACTCGTAAAGAACACAATTCCTAAAATGTTAAGGCATAATATGAAAAATGGCAAGGAATAAATACTACCTTGGATAAGAGAAAGCAAAACAATCTATATGAATATTATGAATAGAATGTGTAAGCTTTAAAAAAAGTAAAGAGGACTTAAATATACGAAGAAATACGCTATTTGCACATAAAAGAGAACTCAGTATTATAAAAATGTTCATTTTCCTCCAGGGTAATATATTAATTCAATGATATTACAATAAAAACTATGGTAGAATATTTTAGGAAGCCTGATAGGTTGATTCTAAATTTATTTATGGATCAATAGCAAATACTTAATAGCATTTTATGTTAAACAGGCACTGTGCTAAGAACCCTAAATACAACAATTATTTGATACCCACAATAACCATATCTTTAAGGTAGGTACTACTATCATCACCATTTCATGTATGAGAGACAAAGTCACAGAGAGAGATTAAAAACTTACTCAAGGTCAGATAAATAGTAATAGCAGAATGAAGATTTTATCTCCAATTTGTCTCCAGTGTCCATGTCCTTAACACCACTAAGCCATTCTGTCAAGAATACCAATGATTGTCAGAAAGATCAAGGGGTGTGCAGGGAGGGCTCTTTATCACCATGGCTTGAAATAGTGTGATGTTGATGCATAAATAAGTAAATGTACCAATAAAACAGACTGAAACTCCTGTAAACAACTTATACATTTGTTTTTTGGGGTTTTTTTTTGTTGTTAATCAATATTTTTTATTATGGTTTTGTGGGGTACAGTTAAGGGTTAGGTGTACAATTACGTTTCATTCAGGCATCCTGTTGATAAGAGGTGTTTTCCCATCCCCAGACAGATATTTGCTACTGTTAATCCCATCCCCCTTCCCCCCATAGTTTCCCAGTACCGTCAGTCATTTTCTTATAGTATTACAAGGATGTTCAAGGTTCATTATATGAGTGAGAACATGTGATACTCGGATCTTTGTTTCTGTGAGAGGTCACTCAGTATTATAGTCTCTAGTTCCATCCAGGTTGCTGTGAAATTCATGATTTTGCTCTTTTTTATGGCTGCAGAGTATTCCATCATATATATGTACCACATTTTTTTAATCCAGTCCTCTTTTGATGGGCAGCATGGTTGTTTCCAGGTTCTTGCTATTGTGAACAACGCTGCGATAAACATACGTGTGCAGATATCTTTTTTATAGAGTGATTTGAGTTCTTCAGGGTATATTCCCAGTAGGGGGATTGCAGGGTCATATGGAAGGTCAATTTTTAGAGCTTTTAGGAATCGCCACACTGCTTTCCACAGAGGTTGCACTAGTTTACACTCCCACCAACAGTGTAGAAGTGTTCCCTTTTTACCACACCCTCTCCAGTAGCTGTTATTTTTTAAGTTGTTGATAATTGCCATTCTGACTGGAGTTAGGTGGTATCTCAGTGTGGTTTTGATTTGCATCTCCCTGATGATTAGTGAGGTTGAGCATTTCTTCATGTGTTTGTTGGCTGCTCAGATGTCTTCTTTTGTGAAGTGTCTGTTCATGTA
>NW_007022818.1:300653-301891 GCF_000164805.1 Carlito syrichta
CCATTTGGAGTTAACCTTTGTGCATGGGGATAGATAGGGTTCCTGTTTCAATCTTCTGCATGTGGCCAGCCAATTTTCCCAGCACTATTTACTAAACAGGTTCTCCTCTCCCCAGTGGTAGGTGGTGGGGGCTTTGTCGAAGATGAGTTGGTTGAGAAATTGAGGTTTTGCTTCTGGAATCTCAATTCTGTTCCATTGATCTATATGCCTGTTCCTATACCAATACCAAACTGTTTTGATGATTGTAGCTTTATAGTAAAGTTTGAAGTCTGGTATTGTGATACCACCTGCTTTGTTTTTTTTTTTTTTTTTTTTGCTGAGGATTGTTTTGGCTATTCTTGGACGTTTGTGTTTCAATATGAATTCCTGTGTTGTTTTTTCTAGGTCTGAGAAGAATGTTGTTGGTAATTTAATGGGTATTGCATTGAATTTGTAGATTGCCTCAGGTAAGATGGACATCTTCACAATGTTGATTCTTCCGATCCATGAGCATGGGATATTTTTCCACTTGTTCGTGTCAGCTTTGATTTCTTTGAGCAGTGTTTTGTAATTTTCATTATAAAGGTCTTTCACGTCTCTGGTTAGGAAGATGCCAAGGTATTTCATTTTTTTCTGGCTATTGTGAATGAAATTGTGTTTTTTATTTGGGTTCCTATTTGTTTATTATTGGTGTAGAGAAATGCGATTGTTTTTTGTACATTTATTTTGTATTCTGAGACTTTGCCAAAGGCCTTTATCAATGTAAGGAGGGCTTTTCTGATTCTCTTGGGTTTTCAAGGTACACCATCATATCATCTGCATAGAGAGATAACTGGACTTCCTCTTTTCCTATTTGAATACCTCTGATTGCCTCCTCTTCTCTGATTGCTCTAGCCAGGACTTCCAATACTATGTTGAACAGGAGGGGTGAGAGTGGGCATCCTTGTCTAGTTCCAGTTTTCAGGGGAATTGGTTCCAATTTTTGTCCATTTAGGAGTATGCTGGCTGTGGGTTTCTCGTAGATGGCTTTTACTATTTTGAGGTATGTTCCCCGTATGCCAAGATGTTCAAGGGTTTTTATCAAGAAGGGGTGCTGGATTTTATCAAAAGCTTTTTCTGCATCTCATGATATGATCATGTGGTTTTTGTTTTGACATCTGTTGATGTATTTAATGACATTTATGGTTTTACAAATGTTGAACCAGCCTTGCATCCCAGGAATGAAGCCTACTTGGTCATGGTGGATGATTTTGAGATGT
>NW_007022819.1:0-2023 GCF_000164805.1 Carlito syrichta
GTGGTATGAGAACCTTATGGAGGGAAGCAGACCCCTCACCCAAAGCACCCAAGGAGTGTGAGCTCCATACATGGTAAAGTGCTTTGCTTGTTTGCTCATGAGGCTGCATTTCTGGTGTTCATCAGGGTATGTGTTGTGTTGGGGTCCCCCCAGTCCCCTCCGACTTCCCCAAATTGTGGACTCTTCTCATGGGCTAAACAATCGTATATCTGTGTGAGGCTTCCACTTTAGAGAACAACCTCCTTCTCTCCCAAGCCATTCGGCTCTTCTGATTTCCTGTACTGGGAAGTTGGAATGAATCCCCAGGTCCTCCTGCAGGCAGGCCCCAGTGGAGAGACTTGTGGGAGGAATCCTTCCTTGGAATCTCTCTGTGGCCTAGCTCCCTGCATTTAGGGGTGCTTCAGCACGTTGTCAGGCTGTTTGGGTTTGGATTGCAAAGCAGTCAAATACATTTTCACGGGGGAGAAGAGAGGGAAAAAAATCCCACCCCACCCCACCCACCAGATCCTTCTTGGGAAACATACACAGGCATGGCTTGGTTTCCAGATTGGAGCTGAGCTGAGAAACAGCCTGGATGATGGATGCTGGCAAGAATCCGCCGCCCCCCACCCCTTCTCAGGGCCCCGCCCGATGCAGTGCCTCCAGCAAAGACTCTTGTGGCATCATGGAATATCTGTCTGCTTCTCTGGAGGTGTTCAGCAGTTTCTCTCTCTCTCTCCCCCAATAACAGGGCTCGACTCAGGTATCTTTGAATTAGTAACTCCTCAATCACAACATAAATAAGATAAAATAGGAAGGAAAGTATAGATGAGAAAAGGAAAGATTTACTACGTTAAAATGTTCACTGTGGTATCACAGAAATGTGATGGGATAATTTATTGAGATAACTGTGCTTTGTCAACACTGCTATGGTAGAATCAGAAAGAGAGAATACAATCTGCTTTGGTGTTTGGTGTTTTCTTCTTGTCTACCTCTTTCCAAGTATGTGTCTTCTTGCTTCCAGTGGGGATAGAGAGCTGCCCTTTATATCTTAGGTGAGCCTACAATGAAGGAACACATACCTTCCTTGCTACTGTTCCCAAGCTCCATCAGCTCTTTGCTATGGACTAACAGTGATCTCACTTCTCTGTATCTCCATTTGTTATCTGTAAAATGTGCACAATCTGTTTCTGTATTTGTTATCTGTAAAATGGGTATCTACCCTCATGGGGCTATTGTGAGGATTAAGTGGTTAATATGGTACTCAACACAGTGTCTGGCACATGGTATCTGCTCAGTAAATGTTGGGAAGTATTATTATTATCTCAAATTTATAGAACTAGAGGAGGAGAGAAATATTAAGGCTGTGTATTAATCAGTGTTCTCCAGAGAAACAGAATCAGTAGAAGATATATATATATATCTTTATATAAATATGTAGAAAGTTATTTCAAGGAATTTACTTGATTGTGGAGCCTGGCAAGTTGGAAATCTGTAGGGCAGGCTGGAAGACTGGAAACTCTTGGGAAGCAAGTGATGCTGCAGTCTTGAGGCAGAATTTCTTTTTCGTCAGAAAAACCTCACTTTTGTTCTTAAGATCTTTCAATTGATTGGATGAGGTCCACCCCACTTATATAGGGTAATCTTTTTTATTTAAAGGCTACTGATGGTAGATGTTGACCACCTTTACAGAATACCTCCCTTGCAACACCTAGATTAGCGTTTGATTAACTGGGTACTATAGCCTGGCCACATTGTCATATTCAGCTAGCCATCAGGGCATGACATCCCTGATCTAGTTACTTGTCCGCATGCACACAGACCAAACTACCTGGCTGGCCTGACCTCCTGGGAAGCTTGTTTCTTCTTTTCCAACCTCTACCTCTTCTGCCTTTTCAACACTGTCTGTCCTCTTAAGGTTGTCCACCTCCCCTCCAGGGCTGATCTCTGATACAGTTATTTTTTCTTGTTTATTTCTCCTGTCTTTTGGGTTCCTGGAGTGACAAGGGAGGAAGACCAAAGAGAGACCTGGACTCACAAAGGC
>NW_007022820.1:0-7858 GCF_000164805.1 Carlito syrichta
GAACTCAAAAGGGCCCTTTTTGGAAATCCCTGCGATTGCAAAGGCGGTATGTCCCCAATCACTCCCCCCTCCTATTCCCGGTAAGTTGACTGCAACACGAAAATAGCCTATCTTGCCTACACTCACACATATTCAGGGATATCAAAGCAACAATGGACCTGCAAATCCAAACCCGCAATCATTCCTGCCACACAGGGTCGCCCTGGGCCTTGCCCTACACAGTGCACCTCTATTCTCCCGGCAGTCCATGTCACTTGTTACACTTCTGCTCAATTATGCACCCTCCATGGTCAAACCTACTATACTGCTATTTTAGAAAGAACCTCTCCGCGTCCCTCTGGCAGTGTCTTCGAGAGAGATCTTAAATATTCTCAGGCATCCTGTCTAGGTACTGTTGGCAAAAGTGTGTGCTGGCATACCGTTGCCCCGGTTCATGTATCAGATGGAGGGGGACCCAGCGACATTCAAAAACAAACTCTGTTGCCCAACACATCCAAGAACTGACCTGACAGTTATACCCTCACTTAGACTACCACCCACTCGCCCTTCCAAAACCCAGAGACATTACCTTGGATCCATACACACAGGGAATCCTCGAAGTCTCTCTCTCTCTCTATTAAACTCCACTAACCCCTCCCTTGCACAGGACTGCTGGCTATGTATAACCATTGGTATGCCTCTACCTACTGCCATTCCTGTCTTAAACGCTTCCTATGTCCCTTTCAATGGAGATGCCAGTTGCTCATTATCACCCCCCTTTCAGAGTACAGCCCTCGGGTTTCAATTCCTCCGGTTGCTTCCAAGGGAAATTTCAAAATAATTCTTATGATAGTGACGTCGGATATGTCACCTTTTCCGATTGTCATACTGTAACTAACGTTTCCACCTCCATCTGCCCCCCTCCAGGACAAGTGTTCATTTGTGGGGGCAACCTTGCCTACACCATGCTCCCTTTCAATTGGACAGGACTCTGCGTTACAGCTAGCCTTCTCCCCGACATCTCTATCATCCCCGGGGATGAAACTGTCCCTCTCCCTAGTCTTGACCTTATAGCGGGACGCCACCGGCGTGCTCTCCAAGCCATTCCCCTACTTCTAAGCTTGGGGGTTACAACCGCTGTAGCCTCCGGCGGAGCGGGGATAGGGGTCGCTGTTAATACCTATAATAAGTTGTCTCGGCAGTTAATTGATGATGTTCAAACTCTCTCTGGAACTATTAATGATCTACAAGATCAAATTGAGTCTTTATCTGAGGTAGTTCTACTAAATCGCAGAGGATTAGACCTATTATCTGCAGAACAGGAAGGAATCTGTTTAGCTTTACAGGAACGATGCTGTTTCTATGCCAACAAGTCTGGCATCGTCCGAGACAAAATCAAGAGATTACAAGACGACCTCATCAAGCAAAGAATAGATTTGTTCGAGAACCCGCTTTGGACCGGACTTAATGGACTCCCCCCTTACCTACTCCCTGTCTTGGGCCCCCTCTTTTGCCTCCTTTTGCTCATACCCTTCGGTCCCTTGGTGTTTCGCCATTTTACTAATCTTATCAAAAGACAAATTGATGCTGTCCTCTCTAAACCTATCCAAATCCATTACCAACGGCTGGCATTGGAAGAAGGCACGGAAAAAGACTACTATGGCTCCCTCCCTACGGGGACGACATGATAACCAGAGGCATGTCTACCCTCTCCCTTTAAGGGGAACAGGGTATGAGCACCGGGATGAGTGTAGAACAATGTATTGCAAGGGAAGGTCTCAAAAACTTCGACCTCCTCTGGGTATCCCTGTGAGCACGCCTGGCTTGCGTAGAGGTTGGTATCTAATTTTCTAATTTTCTCAAAAATCAATTCTGGCTCTGCCTCTCCTCCCCAAAAGATACCAAGAGCCAATGGTGGTGGACTCGGAGAATCCACGGGAGGAGCCGGGCCCCTACTCCCTCACCCGGTTAATGCTCACCATCCCTTCTGTCTTTGAACAGAAAGGGAGGAGATGTTGGGAGCCATTTTAAAAATAGCAATCATCTCATATAAGCCTTCTTCTTTGTCCTCCGAAAAGCCCGCGCGCGCCAAACCACAACACCCCTCCCACCTCCTCTCCTCATACCACCCACTACTCTTCCTCCTATCATAAGCCGCCACACGCCCTATTTCAGCCCGCCCCTCTTTGCTATGTATATAAGCAATCGCCTAACAATAAAATTTGGAGGCTTGATCAGAACACTGTCTTGCCTCTATTCTGCGTGTCTCCTGTCTCTTTCTCTCTTGGTCTCTCTCTCTCTTTTCACCAGCAGCAGGTAGTCCTCCTCGTGCCCACGTTTTACTTGTCCCGCTTGTCGGGACAGGGGACAAAATAAATGTACATGCTACTACACTCTGAATTATAAATCATGACCTAGGAAAAAGATTGTAGAGACTAGAGAACACCTCAGAATGTTGAGGCAGTGGTAGTAGCCGCAACAACAAAACCATACAATTATGCATTCTAAATGTTATTGGAAATAAAGCATTTTATAGGCAATAAAGTATTTTATTAGAAGTAAAGCATTCAGTGAGACCCAACTGTTGTATAAAGCCATGGTGCTGCTCCATTTAAATAAAACTTACATGTGAAGCCTTTTCTTGTTTGGAAATTCTTTCAAGTACCTGACCTCACACCAGGTAAAAAGAACAAGGCTGTCATGCTTATTTTAAGAATAGAAGGGCATAGATATAAGTGTTTAGGTCACTCATCTCAAACCTGCATAGCTTGTAAGAGAGGTAAATCCAGAGGTAGAATCGAGGTTTTCTATATGCAGACTCAGTGTAGTATTTGTCTTTTTCCTAGGCTATTTAGCACTCAAGGAAGATATACATAGAAAGAACTAGAAAAGGTCCTAAAGAGCTTCACTAAAATAATTAAGGAGATTTCATAGAAAGAAAAATGAAAAACAGACAAAAAAAAAAAAGATCAGAAATCTAATTTGGAAAGCAGTAGATTCTGTTAATGATTTTATGAATGTTACAAATAATGGCTTAGGAATGCAAAATTAAGATAATTAGAATTGAAAGCTAGATCAGATATTATAAATGCACAACCTGTCAGCCACATTTGTCCTCTAGATATGCTTAGTAGGACCTCTGTGGTGTATTTTTATGCAATTTTTAAGCAGTTGCCATAATTTTGAGCTTGGAAGATTTTTATAGAAAAGTTCATATCTACGTCTGTTTTTGAAAATCAGAAACTCTGGAA
Source organism: Carlito syrichta (assembly GCF_000164805.1). NCBI lineage: Eukaryota > Metazoa > Chordata > Mammalia > Primates > Tarsiidae > Carlito > Carlito syrichta. The sequence continues at coordinate 3,231 of NW_007022820.1, forward strand.
GAAGTGAGATTTGATCCAATAGAACACCCAGCCAGGACTGGATAGGGGCTTCCTTCAATCTTTCAAAGGGGAAATTGTTTTTTGCTCCAAGTACATCCAGGGTACACTCCTCAGTGGATTCGCTTAGTCAGTTTCATACTTTTATATTATACCATAAGTAAGCATTTCAGTGTTGGCCACTGCTTCAGAATTTAAGCAGAACTGTTTGAGGTGCCATTTTGAAGCTAATGGCAGGAAGTAATAGTATCTTCCTCCAAACTATTTCTTTGGGTATGCTAACAGAGAATGAACACTGAAGGAGTCTTTAGACACATTCTACTCATAAGAATGTACTTCCATGGTCATGGGGGGAAATCTAAATATTTCTGCTTTGAAAGAACATAACTTTGGCTTTTTCTGAAGCTGAGATTTACTTTTCCTCAGATTTTTAAAAATTCAAATTCATTCATTTATTCAACAAATAGTTGAGTGCTCAGTGTGTGCCAGACACTGCTTTAGTTGCTGAGATCAAAGTAATTAGTCTAAATCTTAAAATTATTTAAAATTCCTGCTTTCATGGATCTTACATGTAGTAAAAGTAGACAAGATAATAAATAAACAAGAAATAAACAAGATAAATAAGTAAATCTACAATATGTTAAGAAAGAGGAGTTGAAAAGCTCCAGGGGGTTACAATTGTATTAAGAGAGGCCACTTAAGGCCTGTTGAGAAAGGGACATTTGAATCACAATTTGCAAGAAGAACAAGAAAAATTATCTGAGAGAAGTATCTGAAAGAAGTATCTGAGAGAAGAAGATTCTGAGCAAATATTATCTCAAAATCATCCCTACACCTCGCCCTCTGTGCTTGTTAGTTCCAGTTATTTCCGGCAACTGACAATCAAGAGATTTAACCATTCTGATCTATGACTATGGAATGTTTGATGATTTCTAGGTTATTAGAGATTTTTTAAGGGTATAATTTCAATTCTCTGGGGGAAGGGCACAATGGAGTACTGTATGATTTAATAAGTTCAGTATCTAAATTTTTTTTACATTAGTTTTGTCAACTCTCTCTACATTAGATGTAAAATTTACTTTTCTTTTACCTTTTTTTTTTTTTTAACCAAGGAGCTATGTACTCAAAAGCAAACCATTATTACCAGAAAAATGTAGAATTAATTTGGGCTTTTTCTTAAAGTGAGATAGGGGAAAAAATATCTAACATTTATTCCCCATTTTGGGGATTCTTCCAAGGCTACTAGATTAACTACCAGTTTTTTAATAGGGAAGAAAAGAATCTACTATTTATTTTGCAACGAGCACGGGTCAGATAACATTTATTTTGCCTTATTAAAAAAAAATAACTGAAAAATGAATAAATTAAGATTCAGATTAAATAACCTATATAACCTATACACATTTTTTATAGCTTTAAAAAACCCCAACAACAACAACAAAAACAAAAACAAACCAGCCAATAAGCAAGCCAGGATTCCCCCTTACCTGATTTTAAAGTTAGGTTTTTGCATTATAACAAAACTCAAAAGTTGTTCTAGACAACAATGTTATTATAACCATGTAACCAAAATGGCCCTTTCTTAAGGTGGCTCTTTAATAGAACATTTACGAAAGAACTTGTAACATATTTATGGAAATGTATGAAGAAGAGATTCATAAATAAAATGCTTGTGAAAAAAAGTCCATATCTGATGGATGATCTCTTGCAGTTTTATCTATGTACTGTTAGATGACACTCCCCTCTTCCAGGAGTCTTCTGGAAAAATCTCCAAAACAGCAGTTCCTATATGTAGAAACCCAGAGCAATTTTTAAAAAAGAAAGAAAAGAAAGAAAGAAAGAGAGAGAGAGAGAGAGAGAGAGAGAAAGAAAGAAAGAAAGAAAGAAAAAGAAAGAAAAAGAAAAAAAGAAGGGGGGGAAAAAGCAGAGCTCCCAATGGGCTCCATTGTGCTCGAGACACAGCCACAAAACACTGCTCTCTGCAAAAGAAATGTCAAGCCCACGGTGCTTGGAGAACCATACAGCACTCTCACATAACTGTTCTGATGAGGTGTCACCTATTTCCATCCAAAAGCTGTTGTAATACGATAACACCTTTGGGATAAGGCACTTTTCTGTCTATGAAATTATTGAATGCAGGCCTTATTCACCTCTCTGCATTAGGCTTTGGATGCTCAAAATCTGACTTCAGGCCCAGCAGAAATGAGAGGAGACATCCAACATGCAAAAATCTTCCATCTGGTAAACTCTTTAATGGGGAAATAGATGAACTAGATGATCCAGCGAGGTCCTTCACATCTTTAATTTCCATGATTCTGCCTTGGAAGTATGTTGGAACTTTCCTAAACCAAGCAGATTCCACTGAGTTCTGAGGGGAGGGGTGGGGAGTTGGCATTGACACCAGGAAAGGAACTGTCCTTGATTGCTAGAGAAAGATGGAAAGCCCAGGGAGGGAGAAAGTGAGGGTAATTGATCTCACACCACCTTATCTTGGTGAAATACCAGAGGGGAGTAGTGGTGGGAGCAGGCTGCCAATTAGCTGACTCTTCTGGCAATGGAATGGTCCCTGAAACTGTCCTTCTGGTAATTAACTGCTAAGAAACAGGCTCACTTTCCTCCTTAGGGCTTAAGGCCTGTTTTTACATAAAATAGACAATTAAGTAAATGTTTTTTGATTCTCCTTACCCTTCTACCCTTACCTTTTTTGTTTTGTTTTGTTTGAGTCCAGGTCTTACTCTGTCACCCAGGGTATAGTACAGTGGCACCATCACGACTCACCACAGCCTAGGCTTTCTGGGCTCAGGTGATCCTTCTACCTCAGCCTCTGGAGTAACTGGGACTACAGGCACATGACATCACATCTGGCTATTTTTTAAAAAAAATTTTATTTTTGCATAGATGAGGTCTCCCTGTGTTGCCTAAGCTGTTCTCAAACTCCTAGGTTCAAGCAGTCCTCCTGCTTTGTCCTCTCAAGGTTCAGGGACTACAAGTGTGAACCAACATGGCTGGACCTCAGAAACTTCTTTTTTATTTTAAAGATGTGGGGTACAGTTCAGTTTAGGTATACAAATGGTCATTGTGTAGGTAACGTTTGGGCCTCACTTTGGTCCCCACTCAGTTACTTCTTTACCCTCTATTTTTAATCTACTTGCTGTTAAATGTTCATAAGGTTAACAATTGGCATTGAAGCCCTCAGTGTGCGGAACCAGGAAAGGATTTGCAGTATGTGGTTAAATATGTCTTACTGGACTAATGGAGATATAAGGCATAATCTGTATCACTTCTGAAATGTTGCTTTCGAATACTAAATGAAAAATTTTCAGTTCCAAATATATTTGGATTAAAGAATATAAAACGAGCCAGGCACGGTGGCTCTTGCCTGTAATCCCAGCACTTTGGGAGGTGGAGGTGACTGAGCAGATTGTCCAAGCCCAGAGGTTCGAGACCAGCCTGGGCAACTTGGAGAGACCTCATCTCTACAGTAAATGAAAAACTTAACCAGGCATGGTAGTGTGTGCCTGTGGTTTTAGCTACTTGGAAGGCTGAGGCAGAAGGATCGCCTGAGCCCAGCAGGTTGAGGCTGCGGTGGCTGTGAGCATGGCACTGCACTCCAGCCTGGGTGACAGTAAGACTCCTTCTCAAAAAAAAAAAAAAAGAACATAAAACATATCCTCTTACTACTTCATGTTCATAGTTGTCAGTTACAAAATCTTACTGAAATGATTATGACATAGCCATACTGGATCCATCAAACTGGATCTGTCTTCCCCCGGGTCAAGATTATTAATCAACACACTGTTAGAAGGAGAAATTAGAGTCTCTCCATTTCTTTGTTAGTGAACTAGTTGTATCAGGAGTGAGGCAATTTTCTATTGGAAATTAACCATATTTTCTTTTAGTTTTTAAAGTCTAGAATTTGGATCCTTCCCACTTAAGATTTGTCAAAAGTCTGAGTGGGCTCACTCTTTTATAGTGACCCTTTTTTTGGCCAAATGTTTGAAACTGGTCAGTTTTTAAATTTTATTTTATATTCAGGGGGTACAAGTGCATGTTTGTTACATGGACATATTGTGGTGGTGGGATTTGGGTCCGGGTGGTCAATTCCCCAGAGAGTGAACATTAGACTCAATAGATCTGAACCCTCATCCTCTTCCCTACTTCTCCCTTTTTTGGTGCCCCCAGTGTCTATTATTTTCATCTTTGTGGCCATTTAACTCCTACATATAAGGGAGAACATGCAGTGTTTGGTTTTCTGTTTCTGAGTTTGTTCACTTAGGATGATGATCTCTAGCTCCATCAATGTTTCTGCAAAGGACATGATTATTTTGTTCTTTTTTATGGCTGCATAGTGTTCCATGGTGTATATATTTAATGGTCTGTTAAGATGCATATATACAAGGATTATCCTGGTGCTCCCTCTCCTTTCCAGGAATTGTTTCTGGTTCTAAATATTCACTGATATTATACATGTTCTAGTTCTTCAAACAATGTTTCAATGATTAAAAAAAATATATAGAGCCGGGCTCAGTGGCTCAGCCTGTAATCCCGCGCCTTTGGGAGGCTGAGGTGAGTGGATTGCCTGAGCCCGCGGGTTCGAGACCCGCCTGGGCAGGCGAGACCTCATCTCTGCC
>NW_007022820.1:8381-10989 GCF_000164805.1 Carlito syrichta
GAGGTCTCGCCTGCCCAGGCGGGTCTCAAACCCGCGGGCTCAGGCAATCCACTCACCTCAGCCTCCCAAAGGCGCGGGATTACAGGCTGAGCCACTGAGCACGGCTAAAAAATATATTTTTTACCAAAATATGATGTGAAATATTTTCTAAAATGGAATTTTTAGCAGTAAGGAACATCTACATTTATTTACCCAGATATTCTCAAAGGAGTACAAGATAGTTTTGTTTTGTTTTATCTCTATAAGAATATCTACCTGATAAAAAAGTCCTCCAATCTCTTAACATTGTTTTTAGAACTTAAAGCATGTGTTTTTTTAAGGTCATGTTTTTAGAGACAAGAAAGTCTGAGGAAGTAGCTATTCAAGAATCAGTAAATCAATGTCCTCACGTGGGCGCTGTTCATGTTACTTACACATTTCTTTCATGATGAAAATATTAATGTAAGACCTTTGATTCTTCTCACTCCGTGTAGCAGGAGACATTAGCTTGGGTCGTGCCCATATACCATAAAGAATCTTCATGACTTTGGTTTGTTAAAGACCAACTTGTTGCCATTGTTACCTGTAGAAGCAGAGAGTAACAGTTTTCTGTGGGACTCCATCTGCCATGTCTGGCTCTGGGGCCCCAGTTTTTTTTAGCACACTGCTTTGCATATAGGAAGGCTCAACACATGTTTGTTAAATGTTGACTGAATAAATAGACTTAACAAATGAATGTTTATTCATTCACTAATCATGTAGAAACAGTATTATACTTTTTTTTCCTGTTGCGTGGCCACCAGTTGTTTGGAGGACAGTGAAGGTGGAATCCTATTAATATAAATAAACATGGTCTCCCACTAATATACGTGTGACCTTGTGCAGGGGACTTCCCTCTCTAGGCCCTGGTTTCCTCATCTATAAAGTGAGGGAATTAAACCAGATAATCTCCAAAGTCCTTTCCTGTTATTCCATGCAGTGATTTGTGTGTGATGACACAGCACAGGCTCTAGTATCATTTACAGTGTTGAGGGCAGTAGACTTGCACGCCACTCACTTCTCTTTAAAAAGAACACGAGTTGAGTTTAACAGGAAAGTGAAGGGAAATGCCAAAGAAAGGGTTTTCTCCCACTCACAGCCTGGTAGGCTTTTTGGTCTAGGGCTGTTTGCTCCCCATCACAGCCTGGTAGGCTGTTTGGTCTTGGTTTTCACAAGTTAAGAGGATAAAGAATGAAATTAGAACACCAGAAAATATTTGTTTAATGCACGACAATATTTTATTTAGCTCAATTAACTGGATCATGGTTGATTGTATTCAAAGGAGGGACAGTGTTTTTCATATTCATAAAATATTAATGACTCCAGCCTTATTTAATTTCAACACATCTGTTAAGCACAGAAAAAAGAAACCTAATGATCTAACAGAAAAACACACTTAAGGATAACATTTGGTTCACAGACTTATCTTTCTGCTGCCAAAACGAGGTTACTGAAGCTTTTGTAGTAATTGCTCTGACTGGGCAGAGCAAAGCGACTTGTGTACATTTATGCTGGTATGTATATGCATGTATTTGCACCTCCCGAGCCCATATTAGAACCTGCTATTTATTTCCTGAATGAAGCCTAAATTCGATGGCTGTATTCATTGATGCTGTTGAGAAAAGGCAGTGCAATGTGCTCTCATTTAAAAGAGAGATGATGAGTGACAGTAACACAGGAGCATTAAGTTACTATGTCCTGATTTATTTTTTAGTGCAATTCCTGCTGAAAGGTCTTTCAGGAAATCAGGGACATTCAGATAAACAATCTTCAGTCTCTACTGGTAGATGTGTTTGTTGAGAGCCTGCTTCGTAAGAGTTGCATAGACTCTTAGATGTAGAGCTCAAATAGCAGCTTTATTTCTCCTGGTACTACTTTATGCAACCACCTCAACTTCTTCATCTGTGAAATGGGGTTCGTATAGAATGGCTGTGAGGATCAAATGAGATAACAGTGTGAGTATATCAAGAAACAGTGAGGAAGGGTCTGGAGAGGTCACTGTTAAATTTATGCCTTAAAAAGTTATGCTGTTCTACATGACTGTTTTCACTTCTCACAAATTTCATAGTCCGCTAGACTTTCACTAGGCAATATGAAAATTACCTTCTCGGGCCGGACTTGGTGGCTCAGCCTGTAATCCCACGCTTTGAGAGGCCAAGGTGAGTGGATTGCCTGAGCCCGCGGGTTCGAGACCCGCCTGGAGAACTTGGCGAGACCTCATCTCTACAGTAAATAAAAAAAAAAATTAGCTGGGCGTGGTAGCGAGCGCCTGTAGTTCCAGCAACTTGGAAGGCTGAGGCGGAAGGATCACCGGAGCTCAGCAGGTCGAGGCTGCGGTGGCCGGGAGAGGCCACTGCACTCCAGTCTGAGCAACAGAGTGAGATTCCAACTGAAAAAAAAAAAAAAAAAAAGCCGGGCTCAGTAGCTCAGCCTGTAATCCCGCGCCTTTGGGAGGCTGAGGTGAGTGGATTGCCTGAGCCCGCGGGTTCGAGACCCACCTGGGCAGCGAGACCTCATCTCTACAATAAATAAAAAAAATTAGCCAGGTGTGGTAGTGCGCGCCTGTAGTTCCTGCTACTTGGAAGGCTGA
>NW_007022820.1:11110-51649 GCF_000164805.1 Carlito syrichta
AGAGAGAGAGAAAATTACCTTCACGTAGTAGCTCACAATGTTCCTCTCCAGTGTTATACTATCATGGTAATTATAAACTTACCACCAGCAACAACCAGGTCACCTGCCACCACCGTCACCTCCAGATAACAAAGTTCTGACCAAATAACCCTGCATAAGGGAAGAAATTATATGTTCAAATGATGTAATATATAAAACACAAAGTATATATGAAATCAGCTATATACATTGTGAAATGTATGTGCAATCTAACTTATTTTTTAATAGTCTAAACATTGCAAGTGTTAAGTCAAATATAAACAAAACAAAGATAAAATCTGAGTGTCATATTTTGGAGAATTCTATCACGATAGATTAGTCTTCTAACTTCAACTCCTCTGCATCAGACTTACAAAAAAACTTCAGAATGTATGCATTGTGGAGAGAAGTTGTCATGTGCTCTCCACCCATCTCTACACCACAACTTGATGTCCTATCTTGGACAAGATAAAGCCACTTCTGAGATGATATGACTGATCTGGACCAGGAAGAGAGGAAATCACCATACTTCCTTTCCATATTCATGTTCCCTACAAATACAGGATTTGTTTTTCTACAATGATCTTGCCAGAACCAGAAATTATGAAATGAAAATTGGAGATTTCTACTCTACCTTTTGCAAGCTTTTTGTTTGTTTGTTTTTTAGATTAGAAAATATAGTTTATTTAGAAAGTAAGTTAGAGAGAGAGGAGAGAGAGAGGGAGAGAGAGAGAGAGACAGACAGAGAGAGAGAGAGAAGACATACACCTCCCCAAGGTAGGGGAGAGGGCCAAAACCAGGAAACCTAGTGGCAGCTATAGCTCCAAGAGCACACTAGAGTCTAGTAAGGCAATGACCTGCAAGCTTTTAATGATTGCTTTCTAACTCTTATTGCTCCACAGAGTACTTGCCGCCATTCTTTGCGAGACATATGTCACGTGTGCCCAGAAACCATGACCTTCTTTTGACCAACTCTTTTAATAGCATGTAACAATGGGTTCTGTGGCTAAAAGCATATTTGTTGGCTTGTTGAGAGTCCTTTCTAGATATCTCTATCTCCTTAATAGTTCTTCTAACTGAATTCTTAAATATCTGAGTGTTTATAATTAGCCATCAAAGATAAAATTAGGAGTAAAAGAAATACCAAGTACAACATTCTTGACCTTAATAAACAGGATAAAAACAAAAATCATGAAAGAACTTTTTAGCCAAAAATGTTTAAATTAGACTACTACCATTTGCAAATTCTAATAGAAGAATGTAACATTAAACAATTTTCCAGTCACTTATAGTATTAGCCATTCTTATTCAGTGTTGGATACTTGCATCATATACAATTTTAAATGAAGAATAATGTACTATACAATAATTATTTAGATTTAGAGTTGTCTCTTTATAGAAATACATGCTTCGATATGCCTATGTCTCCCATATTTATTGTATCAGTTCTACTCACTCAGGGATAGTAGGGGGTATGTGATCAATAAGATTTGCTTAATAAATTTTTAATACATATTTTAATTGGTTGCTGATGAAACAAATGATCATATGGCCTGTGGATATGCTTTTGATCAGAAGCTAGAATTTAAAAATCAATTATAGAATCCATAGAGTGTGGGGCAAGAAACCAAGCTAATTAACTTCTGCTGTCTCTTTATGCCTAGGCCTTAATCAATTACATTTTATTGCTAATAAATAATTTAGCAATAAATCACCAACTATTTTGTTAAACCTGCATTTTCTTCTAAAGAAGAGAATTTCTGATAAAGAAATCTTATAAAAAAGTTTCTAGCAATATTCCCTATCTAAGAATTCGATTTTCAGGACTCCCCCAAATCAGAGTTTATTTTAACTTGACAGATGTTAAATTCACTTAAATAACTAGCCTGCATCACAGACCTTTACCTCTTTCCTCATAATACAAAAGAACAATTAGGTTATTAAGACTTAGTTATGGCTGGACTTGGTGGCTCAGCCTGTAATCTCAGCACTTTGGGAGGCCAAGGTGAGTGGATTGCCTAAGCCCGGGGGTTTGAGACCCACCCGGGCAACTTGGCGAGACCTCGTCTCTGCAATAAATAAAAAATTAGCCAGGTGTGATAGTGAGCGCCTATAGTTCCTGCTACTTGGAAGGCTGAGGCAGAAGAATCGCTGGAGCCCAGTAGGTTGAGGGTGCGGTGGCCAGCAACGTGTCCAGTCTGGGCGACAGCGTGAGACTTCAACTCACAAAAAAAGAAAAAGACTTAGTTATATTAAAGTAATAAGCCAAATAGTGTGTGAGAAGGACAACACTGGGTAGGATTCAAAAAGGGACTTATATGTATGGACCAATGCATTTTTCCCTGATTATATATCTTTAACTTGCATAGATATAAAACACTTTTCCCTTTCATTTGACAATTCTAAGGGAAAAAAAGCTAAATAAAAAGGAAATTCCAAAGCTGTGAGCAAAAATTTAAACATTGCAAATAAATATTTGAAATGATTAATAAAAATTTGAAGGAAACCGCTTAATATAATACAAGTCAGTTTATTTTATAATCAGTCTATAGCTTTCAAAAGTAGCAGTTGAACTCTTTATTGATTTCATACCATTCATTAATGTATTCATTACTTTTCCATTCAACAAATACTGAGTGTCTCATGTGTATTTCACTATGCTAATTTCTGGGGATGTATAAGTCAAACACTCCAGTCCTTGCTCTCTAATAATTTATCTCTAGTTCTGGAGGCATTGTTTTTCTTGAGTTAAGTATGGATCAACATAGAGAAGAGCTACGGAGTCTCACTAAGTTAGAGAGACACAGTTCAAATACTTTCTCTGTCTTTACCTGACTAGTGAATGCTGAGTTTCCTCATCAGAAAATTATAGGTAGTTTTTCTTACCCAAGGGTTTTGTAGATTAACCATATGGGTGGTATAAAGTGGTTAACTGGGTGTAGACATCCCCATTATGACTTTCAAGGTCTTTTATTGGCACATATGTAGCTAAGAGCTCACGATATCTTGCTTTAGCCCAGAAAAATGGAGGCTTCCACTAATTCGAAGATTTTCATAATTCCCATTTATCTTGGATAGTCATTGAAAAAAGTCGATAAATGGAAGTAAACTATGCTATCACTATTTGGAAATTGTATAAAACAAGAGCAGCTAAAAAAGGTATAGAAATTAGCAACAACAAACTTTGTTGAGACTTGTACTTCAGAATTGTACATTATCCAACATATTTACATTTTCCTTAAAAAGACGAAATGTATCCCAGTACCCTCCTTCCGAACTGTAACATTATTCAATGTATTCAATTGTGGTTTTTGTTTGTTTGTTGTGAGTTGGAGTCTCACTATCACTCAGACTGGAGTGCACTGGCATGTTCACGGCCACCACAGCCTCGACCTGCTGGGCTCAGGGGATCCTTCAGCCTCAGCTTTCCAAGAAGCTGAAACTATAGGCACACACAACCGTGCTCGGCTATGAGTTGTTTAAAGAGGGAATATCTACCCTAATGGAGAAAACCTGTTGGTAACAGAAGTTGGACCATTCTCATCTAGAATAGCAAGTTCTCCTGGCAAATTGATAAACTGATGTATAATTTGGTTTCCTGTGTGGTTTGACTACAGGTAAGAAACATGCTGGTTGTGTAGATCAGGCCAGCCTACTTTTTACATAGTTATAATTATTTGTCATTGTAAATTAATAATTTGTCTGATATTATATGGCAGCCTGTGATCCTGTTGATGGTACTGCCTTTGCTTTTGTAATATTAAAAAGAAATCAAGTTCCTGAGATGTAGAACCTCAAAGTTTGACCCTAAACATGATACGAAGCTGATTGGACACGAGAAGGTAATTAATGCCACCTCAGAAAATGTCTCCCCCATCCTCCATCAGGAGCATTTGTAACCCCATACGCACTGGCCATGTGTGCCTGGGATTGATCCATTTATTTTCTAAAGCTTTAAACATTTCCACAAACCTGATTTTATAATTTGTAATGTTTTAAAAAGTATTTTATCAGATTTTTAATTTATTTCCAAATGCTGATTTGGAACTTTTTTTTTTTCCTTATCTGAACACTGGGTAGTTCTAGGAAAAAAATTTGTATTTAATGCTTTGTGTCTTCCAATTTTTATGTAATGCCTTTATAAATTAGCCTATACTAATTGCATGTGATTCAGGGACACACACACACACACACACACACACACACACACACACACACACAGAGTCCAGAATAAATGGAAGTAGAAAAACTGTGTTAAAATGCATCCATCATTCTTTGGTAGTAGATATTCTTTGTGATTTATTTTCCCTTGAAGTATATTTTGCCTTGAAGTTATTTTGGTGTGTAAGACCAGAGTACATTCACATGTGTACATTTCTTTTTTCTCAATGAAACTATTGCCGCCTGTTTACTCTTATATTTATCTTTGCATTGAGATACTTCTTGATTTTTTAAAATTATTTTTAAATTTCATATTCTACAATTAGAATGTGTTTGTTTCTCTGGTCTGCTGCCAGGAAGCTAAATATAATTGTAAAACCTTATTGAAAAGTGGAAAACAGAAAATCTTGAAAATTGAAATGCTGCCTTTCTTCTTTTCTGAGGAAATATTTCTGTACCTATGTGCTTTGGGGATTTGACATTAGTCATGTGGTTGACCCTAGCAAAGGATGTGGACAGCATCTTCTTAAATGAGATCATTTTCATTGTTGAATTTTTTTAATTCTTTGTGTGAAACTGATTTAAAAGATTCTATCTATTCTGATTGTTTTTCCCTCTATAAGGAAGCATATATATTTTTAATGTCATCAATCCCTGTACCTATTTGTTCACATTTCCTTCACTGTGTTTTCTCCAGATGTTGAAAGTTAAAAGTCCTTGTTATTTTTTCCATTGTCACTCTTTACTACTTTCCATAGGCAGCGAATTGTGCAAGCCAAGGACTGGAGGAAATAACAGACGTGTGAGCCCCAAATTATAGGCACAAAAATAACTTTCATAAAATAGGTTTTAAATGACACCACTTTCCAAAGAGCCAGCTCTAATTGACTCAAGCCTAGAAAGCAGTAGCTTAAGGGACCATCACACACACATCCACGGATCCCGGAAAGGGTTCCACGGTGTGACACTGGCTGGGCTGATGACATTCCCAGCTTGTGACCAGCACATTCCAGCAGGCAGGCCGGGTATGTTGGCACGGGTCGGGCCAGTTCTCCTAAACAGTACTGTTCTGATATCGTTGCGATGATAGTTCATTTATGCAAACAGCTTCCGAGAACTCCAATCCCAGGGCTCACCCGCAACAGATAGGAAAGAAGCGAGAGAGGCTCAGAGAGAACCCGAGAAATAAGAGGGGAAAGGTCTCCGCTTTTCCTTTGAATGCAGACAGAATCTTCACCCTGGGTTTACGGACCGGAGCAGCCCCGGGTTCCTGCTGTTCATAGAATGTTACAGATGGCGGCCCGGGCAGGAAGCCCTCCCCCTTCCTTAACGGGACTCTGGGGAGTGCAGGGGGGCCTGGAACCAGCCCTCTCCTTCCCTTCCAAACCTCTTCTCCAAACCCCTACTGAGTGAAAAAAAGAGAAGAAGGAAAAAAAAAAGAAAAAAACACGCACGTCCCTGGAAACATTTCTGCCAGTCTGTTTTTAGTGGAATCTTGAATTAACCTCTTCACTCCCGATTAGAACGGCGATTTATAACTTGGCCGGCATCTCTTTAATGTCCTGAATCAATTTCACCAGCTCATTGAAGTACCCTGCCATTTGGGTTGAATTTATAATAACACTTTTGAGTTATGCAACAATTTCAAGTACGCGAAAGCAGGTTTGAATTCTATAGTAATTAAAAATATTTTAGCACATCAAATATTATATTTTAATCGTGTTTCCTTACTTTTTTTTTAAAAAATCGCATCTTGAAAGTTTTGTTTTTCTTAGTTTTTCCTTTGGTGGTGTTGTTTTTTTAAAAAAGTATACATTTCAAAAATATCTTTTCTGGAGACTATTAAAAAGGCTGAATTTCATAACCATAGCTTTTCATTTATGATTTTAAGGCAATTTCATCATCATTTTCAAGTTTTTAAGGCACACTAATAAAACAAGATGTTTCTAAAAGATCACCTTTATTCTGCACTTTATAAAGTTAGAAGATTTAGCTAATATGTCCCTGCTCAAAAGGAAACAAACCAAATAGTTTATGCTAAAATATAAAACGCACTGTTATTTCTAACCTAATAATCGCCATCATAGTAAAAGTAAAATAAGCCTTGGGAAAATAAAATGTTATAAAATAAGTGTATTTTATAACATTTATATTGCAGTTATTTGATTCATAGCTACAGACCATGCAAACTCTCTAATGCCTATGACACTATGGCTAGGTGTTTTATCACACCAAGAATAACATGTTCTAATTAGCTGGGTGCAGTGGCTCAGGCCTGTAATCCCAGCACTTTGGGAGGTGGAAGCAGGAGGATCACTTGAGCCCAGGAGATAGAGACCAGCCTGGGCAACATAGTCAGACCTGTCTCTACAAACATAAAAAAAAAAAAAACAGTTGTGATGGCCACCTGTACTTGCAGCCTCTGGAGGTGGAGGTGGAGAAAGAATCATCTGAGCCCAGGGTGTTGAGGCTGCAGTGGGCAGTGATCATGAGTGGTGCCACCGCACCCCAACTTGAGGAACAGAGTGAGAACCCGACTCAAAAAAAAGTAACATGTTCTAATCATCTCTATATCACAAAAGTGTAAAGATACTAACAAATTAACTAAAGATGCAACAGATCAAAGAGTTTAAAAAAAACACATACTGAATTTCATATTAAGCTACATCCAGATATTTTGTGATTGATTATATCTATTCAATGATCAATCCACCAAATATTAATTGAGTGCCAGCAAGAAACTGTCCATCTGGACAGTCTGGTGGAAGACATGCTTATCTGAGTTTGCATCATCTTCTGCCTTCTATCTAAATGAAGACATGTCAATTCTTCCCAGACTCACACATACAGCCTCCCTGGCCATTACACCTGCATCCCTTCTGATTGATCACTGCATGTGTTCTGATTACTTCTCAAGCTGTATCATTTATTATATATTTTTAGCAGCATGTCTATTTAGAAACAATAGAAACTTTAATCATTTGGTATTCCTTCAATGTTTAGAAACATTTTATTTAACTTAAATATGTTTCATATACCTGGAATATATAAAGAACCCCTACAGATCACTAAGGAAAAAATATGTTTGATTTCTGGCTAAAAACAAACACATAAACAAAAACATAAGGAGAACTCTGTTGAGGAGTTTTTGAGAACTGTTTGTTCTTTGGGGAAAAAAAAGAAAAAAATGTAAAGAGAAAGCCCTAACTCTTTTTGTCTTCTCCTTGGATATCGTGTGAGCAAGCCACGCTGTAACAGTCATGCAGTTGTGAGGGAAGACCAAATGGCGGATGTGCTGACTCAGGCTCCTGCAAACTTGAGCTGCTCAGTTAATCCACCTGGAAAGGGCAATCTCTGAATTTCTTACATGAACTATATTAATACTTTTTCTAATCTACTTTTGTTTTGAAAATCTGTTACTTGCTGTCCAAAGCATCTGAACTGAAATAATACATTGGGAGGAAATGGGATGACTTTTTATTTTCTAGGAATAAAAATGGAATGTCTTTACTTATATTCCAAGAAGGGATTTTGTAATATGTATTTAGTTCATGCTGGTTTTCAAATCATAAAACTTCTTGGGAGGCATATTAAGCACCATAAAGTTTAGATTCTAGAATTCTGTATTATTTCTTCGATAAACAGCCTGCTTCCATGCATTCTTGGATTTCAGTGTATCTGACATTGATAGCTAACTTCAGGTGACACTTGGCTTGCCAGTTTCAGAGTCCGTGGTGTGGCCTTTAGTCATACCTCACAATTTGATCAACCACATCATAAAACACTTAATTGAAATATTGGCCAACATGTTCAAGTGAGAGCCCAGACCAAAAGCCAAAGTTTCCATCTCTATATTTAATTGTCATTGACTCTAAATATGTATTTAAGGAAAAGGGAGGCCTTTTGGGCAAATTAGAACCTGTCGACATAATCTCACAAGCTATATCACAATCATTTTCACATCATGTATGTCAAATCTCAACCAAATCAAAGGGTCCAGAAAAAAGAGGCATTCTATTTTCACAGCACTTTTTGTCTTCCAGACTATAGCCTTCTTCTGTTACAGTACAGTTGATTCCAGTTCACATGAAAACAATGCTATTTGGGAATATATATATTTGAGGAGTCTGAACAACTGATGTCGTGTAGTTTACTGCTAAATTATTGAAGCTCAGGGGTTTTTAAAAAATGCATTGATTTTCTAAGCACAGAGAAAAATTCTGAAGATAACCTCAATAAAAAACAAAAGAAGCTCTGTGTGTGTGTGTGTGTGTGTGTGTGTGTGTGTGTGTGTGTGTGTGTGTGTGTGATCTCATTTATAATGGTTTTTACTGGACAGCTGACTAGACCGAATCATAATAAAGACACATGAAAATAGAAAAAAGACCTATGTTGCTTAAGCATAATAGATAAAACGTGAAGTGTGCTTCAGAGAAAAAAAATCACACTAGAAATGCCTTAAATGTCTACATGTGTAATGATTCAGCAAGGCCCAATGCACTAATGACGGGCCACTGCCACATGCCACAATGCTGCAAAGCAAAGCCATTCCTTTACATCGCCCCTATCCAAGTCCATTAAGAAATAATGGTTCTAAGATGAAAGTCTTGTTAGGGTTTCAATGAAAATGTTTGGCACACCATGATGAAAAGTCAACAATCTGCTTTTAACGAGAGACACTGGAAAAATGTTGGTTAACATACCATTGAAAATATTAATTCTCCCTAATGGCAGGATGCAACATAGCTTTTTATAGTTTTTGATCCATGTCATAAATTTGGCTATGACAAAGGGGATACTCCAGTCTTAACTCACTGGCAAGAACATTAGCTATTTTCCAGCCCTAAAAGGTTTGGCCTTTACTATTCTTTGTAATGTACCATAGGGCCAGATTTCTATCCTCACAGAGACAGGCTGTCTGTCTCTGCGTGTGTGTGTGTGTGTGTGTGTGTGTGTGTGTGTGTGTGTGTGAAAGTGCATGCATACACTCACAAGCACTTGTGAGTGTGTAGTCAATGTGTATGTGTTCACAGTGTGAGTGGTTTTCTTTGAACCTTTAGAGAAAGAAAATAAGAAAAAGTGTTACAAGTCCCAAGCCCCAAATCCTAGCATCATTGCCAGAATTCCAAAAATTGTGAAGTTAAATCAATGAGGAAGCTAACAGCTTTACACACCATGTGACTTGGTTACTAAATACCTGATCATACATTGTCCATTTCAATTGGATGTTGGTTTTAAAAGAGTATATTTTCCCTTAGCATAATTTCAAGTTTTCAGATTTTAAGAATGAGAGATAATAAGGAGAAAGTAGTCCTTTTATTAGTTCAAAGGCCATGAATTTTGGCTTCAAAACTTATGTTTCAAACCAGAATTACTCTTGTTCAAAATCTTCTGTGTAGAGTCCTCTCTTAGTAAAATAGATACACACATATGTGTGACAAGTATTAATATATATATATTTTTTTGAGTTGGAGTCTCACTCTGTCACCCAGACTGGAGTGCAGTGGCAGCTCCCGGCCACTGCAGCCTCAACCTGGTGGGCTCTGGCGATCTTTCCACCCCAGCCTTCCAAGTAGCTGGAATTACAGGCATGCACTACTACGCCCGGCTGATTTTTTGATTTTATTGTAGAGATGAAGTCTCGCTGCCCAGGCAGGTCTCGAACCCGCGGGCTCAGGCAATCCACTCACCTCAGCCTCCCAAAGGCATGGGATTACAGGCTGAGCCACCGAGCCCGGCACAAGTATTAATATTTATACCAGACTTTAACATTTTATCCCTAATGCCTTCTTTCAACTCTGCCAGTGAATTAGTCTTTGTTTTGTTTTTTTCCTTCAACAATATTGAAAAGAAAATTATTTTTTTTAATTGGGTAACTATAAGGACACTTACTAAATGAATAATTCTTTGTTGCCATGTTGAAAGCACATAATTGTAATAATAATGTTTTAAGTTTATTCCTAATGGTTTTTGCTTCTTCAGTAACAACAGCAACAATTTTTTAATTTAAAATATGCGAGTAGATTTCTTTTCCTTCTATTTTAAGTTTCAGTGTGAGTCCAATGTCTTAGAGCAATGATTGAGAAGACAAAATGTGAACTTTATATACAGGAAAAATAGCTTAACACCTTAAATGTTTTTGATGAATAAGAATACCAGCAGAACAAATTATACTTTAATGCTGCTTCTTTATACCAGTAGTTCTTAAACTTTCATGAGCCCAAGAATCACTTACTCATGGTGGGTGACTTGTTAAAAATCCACATTGCTATATGTAGAGAGTCTAAATCAGTTGGTCTGGGACAGGATCCAGGAATCTGCATTTAAAACAAATTTCTTCTGCCTGCAGCCCTGATATTGATGCCATTGGTCTGTATCTCAGTTTTGAGAAAGCACTGCCTTATATCCTATGAAGAATTAAATTTTGCACAAAGGGAATTAGACTTATTCATGCCCCAATCAGTTTTCCCGTTAAGGAATTATCTCCATACACTCAATAAAAGAATGTTCTCCCTTCAAAGACACAGAACTCTCTTCAGTGCAAGCATTCCTGTGTTGACTTGACAGACATCTGGAGGGAATATTATAAAAAGCAATTATATATCAGAGGGATGGCTAAATTCAAGATCATTTCCAACTTTGATCTCTATTCACAAGTCCTATCAATGTTCAATGTTAATACTTTTTTAAAAAATTACTTATGAGAAGGAAAATGAATGATTAAGTACTGAATTGTCTGTTTTGTCTCTTTGTTTTTCTGAAACAATGTATGAAACAAACCACACCTTTTTGTAGTAGCCTCTGGCTGTACTGCATTGAAATAATCTTATTCTTCATTCATTCAATGTAATTTTTTTAGTCTATATGTACTCTAACAAAAAGTGTATTTTTTTAAAGTTCATATATGATAGTTTCACATACATAGTATGAGATATGGGTCACATTCTCTTCTGTACTTGCCATGGACCATTATGTCTTCAAGGTCAATTTATGTTGCAATGAATAATCTAATCCACAGCATCTAACTACTCCCCAGTTCTCCATACCTTGTACCCCCTACATTTGACCTCTTGGTTCTCCCAAGGATGGCATACCATTTGCCTCCAATCTCTTGCCACCTTAAAAGATGCTAGGATGATCATTCTCTTATCCCTCAGTGGACTTGCACACACCAATTTCAAGGTAGATACTACCAATTTGTATTTAAAAACAAACTTTACCAAGAAGATTCTATTGGGATTTCACATTTTCTGTTATTCTTTTGATACTCTTAAGAACACTGGAACAAATTTATTTATGATAATCTTATGGGAAGTGTAATTTTTTCCATGAAATAATTGGTATAGTTCATTCATTCGCCTCTCTAGTGCTCTCTAGAGTCATACCAAAATTAAACAAAAAGAAAAAAAAAAATAAAGGAGAGAAAATATAAAAAT
Organism: Carlito syrichta; assembly: GCF_000164805.1. Classification (NCBI taxonomy): domain Eukaryota; kingdom Metazoa; phylum Chordata; class Mammalia; order Primates; family Tarsiidae; genus Carlito; species Carlito syrichta. Next base: position 22,726 of record NW_007022820.1, read on the forward strand.
ACTTTCTCTTCATTGTTTTTAAAAGGAAGATAAATAAATCTCATCCCCTTTTCAAACCTACCTAAATGAACTTGACTAAAAATATGGTTTTCTTCTTCTGTGATTATTTAAAAAATCAGTCCAAATTTGTACAATGATCTGAATCAAATTTGATGAATAATTGAATCTTTTAAAAAATGTATTTTGTTGCATTAGCAAGTTTTGAATTTTATATATAAGAAATAGCACTTGAGATTCACATGTCTTTTAATAAGGCGTGTGCTTAATAGTCAGTCTGTTGTATTCATGTTTATTGAATGAACTTTCACATCCTTTCACTTAATGAAGTGTTACTGTAATTTTACTTGTTTATCTGGTGCCTCTCTCTTTATATTTGAAGTTATCCTGCCAGCCAACACGCAAAAGCTGCTGTGCAGAGATCAGCAAATATCTTTAAACAACAGCAATTTCAAGGAGCTTTTAGAGCACATGTTAGCGATCTTTGCACAGCCCCTGCAAGCATCTCTGTGTGGCCATTTTTGCTCTTGATTTCATTTCTGCATGCTTTAAACAGTGAGATGTTCAAAATGAGGGCTCGAGTAGCATGTTCCCCCAAAAATGAGATTAAAATACATGCATTTTAACCAAATTGTCAAATGCATTTTTATTGATTAAACATTTGCATGAGAAAGCAGAACACAACATACTTTATTTAAAGTGGAAGCAACAGTCTGAAAGCACATAGGAAGACAATTGTGGAAATGAAATTCATCATACTGATGGGCACTTAACATACCACTTTGAAGGACTAGTAACAAAGTTGGTAGGAAAAAGTGGGGTCATTTTGTAATTTATTGTTGTGTTGATTGAGGACTGATACAAGGTAAGTTTTAGGCAGTGCTTCATCTCCTTTGATTCTTTTTAAATTTAATCAATTAATTAATTATTTTTTGAGATCTCTGTCTCTAAAAGGGTGAAGGCTGGAGTACAGTGGCATGATCACAGTTCACTGCATCCTTGAATTCCTGGGCTCAAGCAATCTTCCCACCTCAGACACCAAAGTAGCTGGGACTGCAGGTGTGTACCACCACACCCAGGAGACTTTCTTTTTGTAGAGATGGGCTCTTTCTGTGTTACCCAGGCTGGTTTTGAATCCTGGCATCAAGAGATCCTTCCACTTCAGCCTCCCAAAGCACTGTGCTTACAGACATGAGCCACCTTAGCTGACCTTCCTGTGGTGCTTTAAAGCAAGGTTATCAGGTTTCTTTTAGCTGTAAATCTCTTTCCTTCATAGAAATCCTATTCCAAAGTCACAAGTATAAGTGAGTAGGAGTAAAGTTGCTCTGGTGAGAGGTGGAGGTCCAGCCTTGCCTGTATGAATCTTAACTTGTCTGAGAAAGAGTTCAGGCTCCATGAGAACCAGTTTGGAAACCACTGATTCTAAAATGTAAAGGCCAATTAAAAAAAAAAAAAAGATGTAAATGTAAAGACCAAAAAAAAAAAAGATGTACCTGCTTGCACTGGTTAAAGTGAATTTTGCTGAGATTGAGAGTCAAAGCTAAAAGAGTATCTAATCCCTGCCTTTGAATTGGCTACAGACTCAAGACATTCCTTGAGTTAACCCTAAGTACATGATACATTTCTGTTTCGGTCATGCACAAACTGAGCACAAGACAGACTGAATTTAAGTTTTTTTCTCTATCAGGTAGCTAACCCTTGACAGAGAAAGCCTTAACAATATTAAATACAATGAATATTTTCTAACTTAATCCTCATTATCATCTAGATTTCACCCTATTTTACAGACTAGAAAACTAAAGTCTGAGGGGAGAATAATGTTTGCAAGAGCATTTTATATCATAATGCTCTTGAATATTCAGCAATACAGAATATTTTTCTTTGTGTTTGTATTCTCATTCATGGACAAAACACTCAATGTTTTTAAATCCTGGGAACCTTTAAAAGTAGGTTTTATGGGTGGAATTTGTATAAAAAACACAAGAATTACAAAGAAAAACAATATTTTATTGGCTTATTCAAAAAACACAATAGTTATTTTCAAAGGGAAATAACAGATAAACATTGTTTACATAAGGGTAATTCAGCATTAGTTGGCCACACTCATGTTTGTTGATAAAGCTGAAATGAACTTTCACTCAGATGGACTTTGAAGCCCAGCTCTGGCTTTGTTCCAAGGGTGGAGTGAAGAAGAATTTGGCCGGCAGCTGGGCCTAATTGTATTCGGGGTCCTGGGCTGAGTATGGAAGACACTACATTTCCTCTCTTGCACAGATTTCCAAGGAAAGACAAGGTCTCTTCCTAACTGTTGGTAACACATTTGTCATTTTTTGTCCTTTCAGATAGATAACAGGAGGAACAAGAGCTATGATAGTGCTGTTTAAAGACCTTAACGACTTGTGTTGTTAGAATGCATTTCCTCCAGACTCACTTGACACCCATGTCCTTAATTAGGCCAGAGAGACTCTCTGTCACCCATGTTATTCTCATAATCATTTCTAGAGACCAGTTGGTTTTTGAGAGAACTGGTTTTACACATACCACACAGATGTGTAATATCTATACAAATATCTGCTCAAAGTCTATTTTCAATCAGAGTCCCCGAGTTCTAACATACCTCTCATATTCAGCAGAAATTATGATAACTTATATAGCTTGAGTATCTGCATTATGAATTTCTAAGAGAAATATAAGAAATATATGATGCTCTCTAAATATACATATTTGATCTCCAAATCCTAGATACGAGTGGTTACTTGTTTAATGTTTTAAATCTGAACTTGGCTCCATTTAGGTGATATGAAAAAGCTAATTGGCCAGGTATGGTGACTCAAGTCTGTAATCCCAGCACTTTGGGAGGCTGAGGTGAGAGTATTGCCTGAGCCCAGGGGCTTGAGACCAGCCTGGGCAACTTGATGAGACTCTGTGTCTACAATATATAAAAAAAATTAGCTGAATGTGTAGCTTTTGCCTGTAGTTCCTGCTACTTGGAAGGTTGAGGTGGAAGGATCACCTAAGCCCATCAGGTCGACTCTGGGGTGGCACCCAGTCTGGGTGACAGAGTGAGACTCTGACTCAAAAAAAGCTAATCAATGAATAAGCTAAAACAGAAAGGCATTAATTAATGGGATGTCACTTCTACAGTCGTTCTCCATCTTGGTTGCATGATGGAATTATATGGCAAACTTTAAAAAATACTGGTTCTCAAACTTGCACCAGACCAATTACATCAAAATCTCTGTAAGCAAGATATGACAAATTTTTAAAAGTTTCCCTGGTGCTGTTGGAGTTGAGAATTACTGAGCTAAGTGACCATTTCTATTTTTTTTAAAGTAAAGGCATATTATATCTTTAGAATTCTAAAACATAGGAGTTTATTTACCTAATGATAGACAGAACTTCTTGTCCATGTTGAGTCAAAACTCACCAGATGACATTAAGGTCTTCAGGTGCAGACGTAGTATGGTGTATCTTAAGGCAATCCTTTATAACCTTACTTAACAACAGGTGGTTCAGAGGTCTAAGAACTTTTAGAAATGCAGACTCTCAGGCCACATCCTTGATCCATTAGGTTTTTTTTGGCGGGGGTGTTGAAGTCTCACTCTGTTGCCTGGGCTGGAGTGCAGTGGCACGCTCATGGCCACCCCAGCATCAACCTGTGGGGCTCCAGCGATCCTTCTGCCTCAGTCTGCCAAGTAGCTGGAACTACAGATGAATGTTACCTCATCCAGCTAGTTGTTTTTTTAAAAAAAATTTATTGTAGAGACAAGGTCTCGCCAAGTTGCCCGGGCTGGTCTCGAACCCGTGGGCTCAGTCAATCCACTTGCCTCAGTCTCCCTAAGTGCTGAGATTACAGGCTGAGCCACTGAGCCCAGCTCATTAGATTTTTAATATGCTTTTTTTGACAAGACTCCCTTGAGATGTTTGCATGCACATTCAAGTTAGAGAAGAATCAATATACACTTTCAGCTATTGGAAAGTCTTTTGAAGTTAGTGGCTCATTGTTTCTGTGATCCAATATTACATTAGAAAATGAAATGAGCATTGTGTTAAAAAGAGACCTAGGGACATTTCCTCAAAATGTACAAGGTCATCTGAATGGGAGCTTTCTCAAGATGATTCATAGGTCTTCATTTCAGTCGTTAATTCTTTTCATCTGACACCTAGTTTCATTTCCTAATGAACATGCTATCTTTTCACATATGTTTTCTTTCTTTGGCACTATAGTGAATTTTTCATCCTATGTAAGAAAATTGCAACAGAAGGCCACAGAGCCAAATACTAAGGAATGAGGAAAGTTGGTGATTGGCAATTGGTGACTAAGAGTCTTAGGTAGCAGAATATTGAGTTTCCAATATGCTTTATAGAACAGCAACCAGGGTCACAGTGAATCTAAGCAAAATATTCCTAACTTACATGTGTATGTGTGATTAGTCTGCCTCTCTTCAAGGTTTCATTTAATTCCTCTTCTTGTGTTTTTCTTCAGTCTCACTTTACTCTTTGTAGGTTGGAGGAAAACAGACAGGTAAACTTTCCTTAAAATACCTAGGGATACTTGCTGATCTTAAAAAACACATTCCTGGCTATTGCTTTGCTAAGCTATGGTCTGACCATGTGGCTTCTTGAACTACGGTCACCATGTTTCCTGGCCTTGGCCCCCTCCCCTACCTTGGGGAGGTGAATCTTCTCTCTCTCTCTTTAATTTACTTTTAAAATAAACTATATTTTCCACTCAAAAAAAAAAAGTGCATTCCTAGTCAGATGTTTCCTATAAAATTTTGGTGCATAGGAAGGCAGGAACTCTACTCTCACTATTGATCCTTTGCAAACTTTGAGCAGGTTCATAATAAATGAGAGTTTCCTTCCCTCTCAAACACTCTCCCCTTCTCAAACATATCTCCAAATAGCTACCATTTTAAAAAAAGCTAGACTGCATGGTATATTTGTATTTATTAGTAACTAAGTACTGAATATATAATTAGTAAATTCATCAATTTCCACAAGAAAATTATGAGGCCACTAAAGACCAGAATTCTTTTAGAACAATTTTAAATTCACAGAAAAATGCAAAAGATAGTACAAAAAGTTCCCATATATCACATACCTAAAGGTATTAGTAAGATAATTACTAATACCTTACATTAGCACGGTTACTATTAAGAAATCAATATTAGTAACATTATTCTTAACTAAAGTACACACTTTATTCAGATTTTCTTAATTCTTAGTGTCCTTTTACTGTTATGAGCAAGAGTTTTTTAAAGTAACTTCTGGTAGTAGTTGACAGAACTTGGATTTAAATCCAGTCTGACTTCAGAGGTACAAACTTTTAAGCACTACTTTATGATGCCTTGTGAGAGAAAAGTATGCCCACAAAATCAGGAAAAAGAAGTCTTTTCTCAGTTCTGAAAACACCAGCACAGTCTGAGGAATCCACCTGACATTGTGGAAAGCTTACGTGTGGGGTTTGTGGTCAATCAGATCAAGTCCATCTCCATCATTTATAAGTAGTAAGGGCTCAGTTTCTGAAAAACGAGCACAATGTCAACATTTAAGGGCTATTGAGAGGGTGTTTGTAAAGAAGAAGGAAATATTCTTGAAATTCCATACCTGCAGTCATCTACATTTATGATTTGTAAAGAGATACTTCATTACTCTAAGGTGATGAGATGTAGGAATGGCCTCACAGGAGAAAACTGCTATTTCTCTTTGCCCTAAGGAAGTTAGATGGCTCATCTCCTTGCATGATTGCATGTCATTGGCTTTATGACAGCATCCCACGACTTGATCCAAATTAGCATTTGAGGTCATTTCACTTCTATGTTTATACTGTGCTATCTCCCTATCTCTGTTTCAGCATATTTAAATAATTTGATATAAAACCCCAGAAGTAAGATTTTTATACAAGGATTAACTTGGTATTTTGAGGCTTCTTTCTAAAAGTTCTTCTGGTTTTCCCAAAGAGTTGACTACCAGTGTATTCTGACTGCTTCCTAGGGCTGACAACATCCAGAACATGGAGTTCATCTTTCCTACACACAACATGGCTTTTGCAAAGGGGCAAGATGTCTGTCTGGCCGGGAAAAAAACATTCACACACTCAATCATGTTCATGCCACCCACATCCAAAAGTCTGATCCTGGAAGCTGCCTTTAGAATTGTCACCATGTTCTGATGTGACTGCTGGTGCTCAGATACATACATACTGAACATTACCTCAAGCCCAGTAAGATATTCCTCCTTTGCTGTTATGTTACTTTTTTTCCTTCCCTGTCACTGCTCCCATATCTTTCAACATGTCTATGCTATGAGCATCCTAAGATAATCACTGAATTACTTTAACCACATGTACAGAATGTGTTAAAGTCACAAAAAGCTTTGAAAATTAGATGTTTTGAACTTTGTTCCAGCAGAGTCCCCTCATGAACCATAAAAAGACACATAGACTTATTTAAATGTATATAATAAGACAATTTTAAATTTTATTTAAAATATATAAATATAAATGGAAGCCTCATATAGAAATTCTGAGTTCTATCCCACTTAGGATACCATTTTATTTTCAGTGTGAAGAGAAACTCATCTGTATCAAACATCAGTGGATTTAATAAATTACATTTTCTTTCATAAGTCTCAAAGGGGGACCATGATTTGCTGTAAAATTCATCCAGGCTGGGGGTGGTGGCTAAAGTCTGTAATCCCAGCACTTTTGGAGGCCAAGGCAAGAGGATTGCCTGAGCTCAGGGATTCGAGACCAGCCTCAGCAACTTGAAAAGGCCTCATCTCTACAATAAATAAAAAAAATTAACCAGTCGTGGTGGCATGTGCTTGTAGTTCCAGCTACTTGGAAGTCTGAGGTGGAAGGATCATCTGATTCCAGAAGGTCGAGGTTGCAGTAGCAGTGAGTGTGCCACTGCACTCCAATCTGGGTGTCAGAGTGAGACTCCAACTCAGAAAAAAAAAAAAAAACATCCAGAAATACTTAAACCATTCTGAATAATATTGTTGAATGTCTCTAGAAAAGAGTTTTCATAACTTTCTGTTGTAAAGTCATCTATTTTTCTGTCTTTCATTCATACCTCAAGGGACATAGAGAATTATCATTTCCCATTAACATCCCAAAGTCTTACACTAGCTTCATGAAAGAGGACAGGTAACTTCCACAAGATGTAACTGCCAGTGTGAGTCAAGATGAATAAGAATAGAGACCAGGAATCTCTGTACATCTGGGTAGTGATAAACCTCATGATCAAGGGTGTGTGCTGTAGACATGCCCAATTGTTTAGAACTGTAGGGTTCTGTCACTTTTTTATAGCTTTATGATTCTGGAAAATTGCTTATTCTATCTGTCTCTCAGTTTCATCATCTTTGAGGTAACAATACTACCAACCTCATCAAACTGGGACAGATTAATTAATACATTTTAAGGGGTTAAAGATATTTTCAATAAATAGGATTATTATTATTATCTACTCAACTAGACACTGTTTCTAGAGAGATTTTAAATATTTAATCTTCATTTAGTCTCCTGATATGTCTCTGATGGGTCATTATAATTCCCATTTTGAAGCAGAGTAAAGTGGGGTTAGAAGCTTATCTAAAAAGTCACTCTTGTACAGTGGTAGAACTCAGTTGAAAGGTGAACTCAGATCACCTCACTCCAAAGCCTATCCCACCACTCTGCCTGCATGATGAGGCATGCAGCCTCTTTGTCTAAAAATGATAAATTAAAGGTCATTCTAAGTACTCCATAAATGTAGTATATTTTTCTTTTACAATAATTTTAACTTTATAATTAAAAAAAAAAAAACTAGGGACTAAGCTCTCTCAGACTCAGCTGAATTCTTCAATGTGCAATTTAGACTTTTTTCCAATAATTTATAAAGTACCTAAAGTGAAAACCAATTTATAGGCCTTTTTGTTTTACTTTCTTTGTTTATTCAGACATATATTCAACAGGCATTTATTAAGTGCTACTATGTATACAATGCTGTGGGTAAAATTCAGATAAAAAAACTGTGAATACTTACTGCCATTCATTAAGGTACTATCTAAGTAAAAGGAGTGAGACAAGTTCTCTTTCAATGTATGAAAAAGTATTCAACATCGTATAATTACCTACTAACCTGAGTAGCCAATGAGAGGAAACATTATGTAAACTGGGGTGACTTTTAGACAGCTAATGAAATAATTCTTGAGCTAGGAATAAAATAATGGAGAGAATTTGCCTATAACATAAAAAGCATCCCAGACTAATGACACATTGTGAAGAGAGGTATGCAGGTATAATTAAACCAGGTCATTTGGAAAAAAATGAAGAAATGATCTCATTTGTACAAAAAGCTGTTAGGAAGATCCAAGTGGGGAAACTGTTTAAAAATCACACTATACCCAACCTTAGATGATAAATTGAAATGTTTTGATGTTGTCCTGTAGCCATTTTAACTGCCAGACAAAAATGGAGTCATGTTTTCAGTGAGTAGCAAAATTCTATAATCAAATACATTTAGGAACAAGATGAACAGATTTACATTTTTAGACATGCAAGAAATTAGAAAGGATGTCACTTACATACTGTGCTGGTAAAGATGACTCAAATACATGTTACAGTAGATTGGAGAATAATGCAAAATTTCAAGAATATGGAAAATAGTGGTATGAAATTATGGTACACTATGAAACCAGTAAGCATAGAATTAAGTTTAAATAACTGATTTCAAAAGTTATACAATAGTGTATGTATTTAAAAGATTCTTCCATTATTGTATACATAATATTCAAAATAAGAGGTATATATCAACAAAATGTTGGAAAAGAAAGAGGAAAATAAAACTGAGTTTGAGTTATCATTTTTCAAGAGCTATTTAATAGATTATTTATTATTGAAATTAATAATTGAAAAACAGTTTGGATGTTTTTCCAAAAAAAGCACATGACATAGCTATCTTACTTGAATCTGCATGATGTTTACAAGAAGTTTCATTGAGCTGTTTTTGTGCACATTTTTAAATTATTGTTTCAAATAATGGAAATCATCATCAAAAAAACTCACTCTAAAAGTTCTTACCCTATGGAATGCAACAACTGTATTAATATCAAGACAGAGAAAGAACTCAAGTGTTACTGCTCTGATTAAGAAACAGATGCTAAGTAAATATTTTTTCTATGGCTAAGATGTAATTTAATAACTACAAAATAATTACAACTTTCATAAGAAGAATGCAGCATATCTAAATTACTAACAAAAATACAAGAAAACATGATCTGAATAGCAAAAGACTGAAGAGAAAAAGCATGTTAAAAAAAAGAAAAAACCTCAAACCGCAGAGGATAACAGAATCAAGACCAAACTTAGGTGTCAGTTTTTATAATATATGAATAAGTTAAATTTCTCTATTGAAATCTGACAAAAATAAAAATCTGGCATAAGATATTCATAAAAAAATAGGCATAGTTTAAAAACAAAAGAATATACAGGTAAATGCAACCAAAAGGAAGAAGAGGCAAGTATTATTAACATCACTTTAAGGATTTGTATTACAAATAAGTAAATCAATAAGAAAAGTCCTAATATGGAAACAATAAAGTGGATAATAAACATAAATAGAGCTGGGCTCAGTGGCTCAGCCTGTAATCCCAGCACTTTGGGAGACGGAGGCAAGTGGATTGCCTGAGCCCGCGGGTTTAAGACCAGTCCGGGCAATTTGGTGAGACCTTGTCTCTATAATAAATAAAAAATTAGCCAGGTGCTGTAGCATGTGTCTGTAGTTCTGGCTACTTGGAAGGCTGAGGCGGAAGGATCACCAGAGCCCAGCAGGTTGACGCTGGGGTGGTTGTGAGCGTATCACTGCACTTCAGCCTGGGTGATGGAGTGAGATTCCAATTCAAAAAATCAAAATAAAAATAATAGAATATTCACAAAAATATATAAATGGCTATTTCACGTCTGAAATTGTGTTCACTTCTATTAAATCATGTATTTTTATACAGTTCTTAGTGGATTTAAATTAATGCAACTGTTCTAGAAGATTTTCTTGAAAAAAACTCCAAAGCTTTAATATTATATAAAGATTTTCTATTCAAGAATTTCTTTACTAGGCGTTTGCCCTAAGGAAATAATCATGAATGAATATAAAGATTTTGGTGAAGAGATAAACTGATGTTCACTTAAGCTCATTGTTTATAATGACGATCAATTTTGGAAACATTTAAATGAAACTTCTTAGATCAAGCATACTATGTCCTTAGGATAAAATATGATGAAATATGGTGCAACCTTTAAAAACATAATTTAGAGAGATACCTAATGATATGAGAAAATGTCCCCAATATATTAAGTTTATAAATCAGATATACTAGGAAAACAAAAAGATTACATATATATATATATATATATATATATATATATATATATTTACCAACATAATGATGATACTTTTTCAAAATTCTAGTTTCATCTCCGTTCTCACATCAGATACTTAACTTGTTCCCCAGTACCCACCATGCAATATTGAGGGTATTGAGTACCAGTGATGCTGCGAACCAGATGACTGATTACTGCATTGATGGTACAGGAAGTGGCCTAGACCTGACAGTAAGATTAAGAAAACAATCCTTTGTTCCACTGACAGTCGTAATGCATGCACAATCCCATCTTCACTTTCTCTCCTTTCACTAAATTTAGGTGAAGAGATTAAAACGATTTGTATTAAGATTATTAAGAAGACCTTGAGTTTAAATGAGATTATCAGGACCCCCTAAAACCCAGAATTTATTTATAAAAAATTATGTATTCATTCTTACATATTTAAACTTCAGTCACCTTCATAGCATTCTCTATTTGATGCCATATACCTATCAAGATGCTTTTTCCACTGCTAAAAACAGTTTTTAAACTCGTCAATTCTGATGCCTTTCAGTGCTTCTGCTGCTTTTTGCTTCACCTCTTCCACATGGGCAAAACATCTTCCTTTGAGGACTTTTTTCTTCTGGGAAAACAAACCAAAAAAAAAAAGACACACGGGGCTAGATCAGGTGAATAGGGAGGGTGGAGCGCAGAGGTCATTCCATTTTTGGTCAAAAACTGCTGAACACTCAGTGCCTTGTGATATGGGAAGATTGTCTGTGTGAAGCACTCATCATGAAATGAGTAAACATGTTGAAAGAATCTCCAAAAAACATTCACTGAAACCAAACACAGCCTCTAACAACAATGCTAGCTGGTACACTGATGGCTGATGAGTTTCTGGAACCCTTACCCATTGGAGGAAGCCCACCCTCCCAAAAAGCTAGACTTCATTATAAAAGATTTAGAAAACGAAATGAGCTAGAGTTTATGTTTCATTTCATACATATCCACATTTTTAGTAGAAGCGTTTATATTTGCTGTGTTAAAATATTCTTAATGGCCATTATTTTGAAAAATAACCATATATTAAAAAATTTAGAGAAAAGAATGGCATTGCTTTACATTTTTAAAAATGTATTTGATGTCTTAAGGTCAGTTGGATCGTTATATTTTTTTTCTGAAATCAATCTGTAGCAGTATGTTTCCTAATTGACGTATACAAAGAAAATCTGGTTTCTTCAGATATGTTATTGAAAAAGAGAGAAGAATTTTCAGATAATTGCAGATATTCTTCTTTGATATTATACCCAAACTTGGCAAGTAGTATTTTATTGCAAGTTAGTTGAAATGTAGAATCTAAAATTATATCAACAAACTTTTCTTACTCTGTTATAGCAAAATTTACTGATTTATATTTTAAATGGCTTTTTTACTCAATATGTGATTTTGTAACTTCACACATTAGTCACTTGGAAAACAACAGATTACAGGTTTAAGTAGCTCTTACAAAGGTTGACACATTTCATCCTCCACCAAAAAGTTATATTCATTAATGTCATCACTGATCTCATCAGGCAAGTGTTTTAAGAATCAGAAAACTATCAAACTCATAATGGTAGATAAAAAATTTTACAAAATTCTCATTTTTTGACAGTTCAAGTTTTATCACAAAATGTCAGTTGTGTTTCTTAGAAGTGCCAGGCTCATTTATTCAGAGGAAATGTTTGATCAATATTTAATTCTGAAGAATAATAATTTGTCTTTTAATAATTATTTCAAGTAAAATAATATTCCATGGTATCATTTAGAAGGAATAATAGTATTATAATCAGCCTTGAAAAAGAAACTTTTCTGAGAAAGACACAAATGCATCAATGTGTGTGGCATTATGTGGTCCTTCTAATTATACTGTTTTTTCTAGAATGTAGGAAAGATAACAAGAGCAATTATGGTAGAGGAGATTTTATGAGCTATTGAACCTTGAAATTATCTTAAAATTTTGATCTGCTTATTATTTTACTTATCAAACTAAAATTAATCTATTGAAATTTGGAGTATACATCATAAATATGTTTTTTGCATATTAGCAGTGTATTTCATTACATCTTTATTCAGGATTACAATAGATATTTTTTTGAAGAAGCTTTCACGGACACGTAAAATAAACATTGTACTATTAAGTCTGATCAACTACAAACCTAAAAGTCTTTTTGATGGTTAGAAACATTTTTTTCCCTTTTGACAAAATTATTGGATTTTCTGGAGATAAGTAGAGTAAGTACAAATTCCACCCAAGGTCTGAAAAGGCAGTTCTTGGAAATAGCCATTTAGACTTGACTTTCAGTAACTCAGAATGGAGCACTGAGTTTTAGTCTTTCCGGTCTACAGCTTACATTTTTCACTTAGATTCTGAGAAGCTGTCTCAGTGGTTGTTCAACGGTAATGTTTAGCTCTGACATAGCCTTAATGAGATAAGTTGAAGATAAAGAAAAGATCATAGTATGCAAAAAATTCTTTGCTGTTTAACTCAATCTAAACTTCACCAATTGCTAAACACTTCTTTTTGTGATTGTTGGATCAGATAGGGTTTTCATCCAAACTATTTATCCTAATCAGCAGTTGGAGCTGAAGAATGTTAAATAAACAATCTTATTTTGACTCTTTCTCTGGATGTTTACCAGGCTGTTGACAAAACCCAGAGAATGTTTAATGACTTGATGGGGGAACTTGAAACAGAAGTGGAAATCGCTCTCAAGGAGACTCATTTGTTTTTGGTTTTTTTTCAGGAAACAAAAGGAAAATGATGACAGGCCACCACTTGGTACCCAGTTTGAATTAGAAAATTCATCGTGCTCTTTGTCAAGAATTCAATTCTCTCACATTATATTGAATAAACAATTTCAATGAAAGCCAGAAAGACACAGATACAATTCAGATGTCTTTAAAAAGAAACTACACAGAGGATCGAAGGGAATAGTCTCTCCAAAGTCTCACACACGAACTTATGCAAGATTGCTCACGTGCCAAGAAATAAACCATGTTGCTTCAGCACTGCATTATGATGGAAACCCTATGGGCACAAACTGAAGAGAATTATCTTTTAAGAATGTAGTGATAAACAAGCAGTTATGATATGAAACCAAGGAAACAATTTGGATGCACATCCATTAAAGGCATTACTGGAACTATTCAATTTTAAATCCTTATTAATCTTTTTATATCTTGGGTAATACCAATTCCCTAAAGTGTGCTATTTAAAGCTTAGAGAAAATGCATCCTCAAGGACCTACTGCCAGCAAAGAAGCTGTTTTCAACATCTGGGAATAAAAATCGCCACCAAATATAGAGCATTGGGTCAACTTGCTTTGGGAAATGGTGAAATTCAAAAACGTGAGTTCTGACATTTGCATGAGCTTGATGGCTTCACGGTCACTAGTTTAGAGTCTATTCCTGGATCTGTATGCTGACTGAAAAAGTACAGATGTGATTGGTGTAGCATTTTCCTAATTGCCAACAGAAGTCTGGAAACATACTAGTAGACCAATCATTTGCATCAGTGTCCTCTTGACTTATGTTACTTTTTCCTATTGCTATAAAAATTCAACCATAGTAACTATTTATAATTGCCCTTCAAAATAATTTTATCCATTACTACACAGAAGCTAGAATTTGTATTGAATTACGCTCTCTTTTTAGAATATTTAAAACTGAAACCAAATTTCTCTTGACCTAGGATGTAGGCATCATTGTGATACAGGTGTTATTCCAAATGTTATTAGTCAAATAATACTCAATATTGGCAATTTTAAATCTCTTATTTTTTAATCAGCTGTCATTTCATCATCTTCTAATCTGGATTCTGTTCTTACTATTTCTTAACATTTATTTTACTTCTCATCTAAGCTTCTTCAAAGAGTGATTAACCATGCTCACGTATCATTATTTCCTAATCTACTGTAGTATTTCCAAACACAACAACTCAACAAAAATTGTTCTAATTGACAGTAATGACTTTCTTATTGCCCAATTCATTGGTGATCTGCTGCACTGAGTACATTTTATCATTCACTTCTTGAAATGACATTTCTTGAAATGATTCTTGGACATCTTTGTTCCTCAGTCACTTTTCCATATCTGTCTCCTTTTTTGGACAATTGTCTTTCTACCCCACATTTTGAAGTTCCCCAGGACTTTTTCATTTGTTCGTGAATTTTCCCATTCTCCATCCTCTCTCTGGTTGATAATTTTTGTTCTCTCTGGTTGTTGATTTTTAAACACACTCACATGCACATGTACGTGTGTGCAACACACATATATATCCCACAAGCCAGAATTCAGAATTCTTCAGTTAAATAACAGCAACAGTTTTCTTATCCAGTTGCATTCTCCATGTGTCTATTTAGTTTTCTAATAAATAACTCAAATTCAATATGTGCAAAGTTGAACTTCCCCACCGACTCTTCTCTCAGTGTCCACTAACACTATTGGTGGCACCATCAGTTTTAGAAACTGAGGAGTTTCTAGAATTTCCCCATTTCCTCTGCCTCATCCTACTTCCAATCGAGCTCTACTTTTGACGGCTTTATATTTGAAGTATTTGTTTATTCTCTCTTTTTTTTTCCTCATCCTTACTGAAACTTTCAGAGACTGGGTTTTCATAATCTTTTTCTTGAAAATTATATTTCTATCTCATATTTTATTTTTTATTTATCTATTTACCGGTATTTATGTATGCATATATTTATTGATTTATATTGATTTGGGGTCTCACTCTGTCACCCAGGCAGGTGTCCGATGGCACCACCATGGCTCACTGCCCCTTTGACCTCCTGGGCTCAGGTGATCCTTCCATCTCAGCCTCTCAAGTAGCTAGTACTCCAGGCATGTACCACCATGCCTAGCTAATGTTTTGATTTTTTTTGTAGAGACAACATCTCATTATGCTGCCCAAGCAGGTCTCACACTCTTGGGCTCAGGCAATCCTCTCATCTCAGCCTTCCAAAACACTGGGATTATACACGTGAGCCCTGTACTGGGCCTCTATCTCACTCTTTAAAAGTCTGTAGGAAGGCACTCTTAGGCTGCTAGGGGGGTTTCCCAATGTCATCAAGAAACCAGTCTTCTTTTTCCTTGCTCTGCCATGCTTAGCACAAGATTTCCATTCTCAAGATCACCTTTTGGTCTGAGATGGCCGCTGGAGCTCAAGCTTACTTATCTGTTCCAAGTAGTAGAAAGAGAAGATACATGGAGAGCCTAGTAGAAAAAGAGGACCATCTCAAACAAATTCTAAAGATTTTTTTTTCTCAAAATGACTCACAGCAATATTAGGGGGGAAAAAATGAACAGTTTAAAATATTGATCTCAAATAGTGAGATATTCTTGTCTGTATTATATTATTTGTAGTCTATTACCTTATTCTATTTTAGTATCATTATATTCTAGCATATAGTATTTTATTTATATTGTAGACACATATGTTTCAATAATAGTCTTTTCTCGGTTATATTGCTTCCCTCAGAGGATTGTTCTGAAGATTTAATTGTGTTTTTTATAAAAATGACAAGAATATGCATGGCACTTGGAAGATGCTAAATCAACCATCTTTTTATCGCTAACCATAGCACTGAGAGATGAGAAAAAAAAGGAAGATCTTAGCATAGAAGCTATGCTTAAATTTGTTTACCCTGGGCTATTTAAAAGATATAATTATCTTGTAGATATTTGATTCTCTGTTGCTATTTTTTTTTTTTTTTTTTTTGCTAAGCCACTTAAGCTCAAAGGCCTTCAAAGATATGACCAGGAAAAGGAAAAAGATAGAAGAATAGAATGGTAGGGACCATACGCTAATACTAAAAGGCTATGCCAAAGAGATTTTTCAGTTCTTATCAAAAGTGTTTGCTTTGAGCAGGAGTTTGGTTGGTTCAATTTTACATTGCCTTTACTTTGCTCTACCTTTTTCAGAGGGTAGCTCAGTAGTTCTTTATTCTGGAGCCTTAAAGTTGATGACTTGGCCATTTCTCTCTTCATGTTCCAATGTTCCCTTCCATTTCATTCTTCTATTTAATTCTATGAAACCTTCTGCCATAAAGTTGCATATATTAGTAATTAATCAAAAATTAGTTAATAATAGATTTCCTTATTTAGTGAACTAACATTCTGTGGCTATTTTGTTCAAATAGAGCCTCTATCATAAATATATTGTAAAGAATAGCATAATCTAAAAAATGGGGTGGAAACAATAAATTGTATGCAAAATGACTAGTACATTGGCTCGTATATTTTAAAATCATAGTAAGTAGTTGATATATAATGATAAATCACTGTCATCTAACTATTAATTTGCTTTCTAAGATAACTACATTTCCTAGAATGTTTTTAAAATAGGATGCCAACTGAGACTTTTTTTAGTTGCTCTAGATATTGTCACTAGAATCAAAAGTTAGGGACACATTTCTGCTCCTGTCACATTCTAAAAAGAACTGTATACACTGGAAAATATACAACATGATATTATGAACAAAGGGACCTACTGTCTCCAACTTTACAAAGATGGATGAATAGATAGATGCTAGATAGTTGGATGACTGAATAGATAGATAGATAGATAGATAGATAGATAGATAGATAGATAGATAGATAGATAGATAGAATGATAAAATATAAACAACTGGTAAATCTAGATAGGTGAGTATCTTTCTGATATTGTCTAAAATCTTTAGGGAGCTTGAAATTGTATCTAAATAAATATTACCAAAAGATAAAAAAGCTTTACAAATTTATGGATCAGTCTTCCATATTATTTTCTTAGAAGGATATCAAATTAGCTATTATTCTCAAACATCTTTTCATTGCTATCCTCCCACCAGACTTCATAAGCAGAGGAATGGACCAATGAAGTCATGATTCATTGGGTCACTGGGGGAATTTTTCACATATTCTTTCTTTCCCTAAACTATGGGACAAAAGTCCAATGCTCTCACTGCCAGTCTTGTAAGGGGTTCCTTAAGAAACACAAAAATTGGGAACAAAGTGGAGGGACTGACATTTCTCAACCAGTTGGATATCTGCTTCAGGATTAACTACTTTCTGTGCCTTTTTAGTGGGGGGAAAGGAAGTAAGAGACTGAAAGTAAGAGGGAGAGCAAGAGTGAAAGCCAGAGAAAGGGAGGAGGAAAACTACAAGTTTAGCATGAATTTTTCATGTCAAATGGAAACTGAAGAAGACAGTCTTGCATCATCTTGCAAGTACCACTCTTTCTTCAACTTTGGATTCTCTCATCAAGCAGCCAGCCATGTTGGGTGTGATGCTGTGGTGAAGCTGGGAGCAGCAGCCACTGATGACACAAGCTTCACTATCTAGAGGGGGTATCTAAGCCCAAATTGTTTAAGGTTTCCTTGTCCCCTCATATAAACCAATTCCAGAGCAATCCAAAAACTCACTGAACATTTCCTCACACTTCTTTCTAAATCCAAGATAGCAGAAAAAAGCTTGTGTAGCTCTGATCTAATATGACAGATAACCAACTTTATATTACTCTTTGAGGAATGGGTTTGATAATTTATGGAACTGAGAATTTAGATTCTTGAGTTTTTATAATTATATTCTAATTTTATTGCTGTGGAGTAAAATATTAATATCCTTCAAATATTCTTACTCTCATGCTCAAGA
Organism: Carlito syrichta; assembly: GCF_000164805.1. Lineage (NCBI taxonomy): Eukaryota > Metazoa > Chordata > Mammalia > Primates > Tarsiidae > Carlito > Carlito syrichta. The sequence continues at coordinate 40,739 of NW_007022820.1, forward strand.
AAAATTGTTTTGGCTCCTAACTAGCTATGATATCCAGAGCCCCGAGCTTGCATTAAAAGCTCTGTGTAACCCAGTCTCTCTTGCCTAATATTTCACTATTCCCTACATGAAGTATTTAGCCCAGCCTGTGATTTCCTTCTTCTTACTGTCTCTGGTATTTGTCTTCTCCTTTATATTCTCAAAGTAAACACTCTAGTCTATCCCATTGCAACCTCACATCTGGATTATTACAACAGCCTACTTAGGTAGTCTTGTCAAAGCCGTTTTCAATCCATACTGCAGGCTACTACCAGTTAATTCTTCCTAAAACATGACTTTTACCATGTCCCCTGTTCAAAAACCATCAGTGACTCCTAATTCTCAGGAATAGAATTATCATCTTGAGATTTTCCATGCCTGACTCCATAGCAACTTGCCAACCTTCTCTACTTTCCAAATAAACTATCCCTCCCTAGCTGCTTTTGTTTTGCCTTTCTCCTACAATGCCCCGTATGTACTCCCAACTTCTTTATATTATTCCACAGCCTATCTGGCTCTTTATTTCACCCATTGGTATACTCTCCATTCTCCAAGGCCAAGTTTTCTTTATTTCTCTTTCTGTAAACCTCTAGAGAATATATATTCACCTAATAGCCCCTATGAAGTCAGCCAACTTATCCTGGTTTTCTGGCCAATTGAAAGATGGTATTCAGAAAAAAGCATGGACTTTCGAATAACAGGTGCCCAACTTTGAGCTCCTAGGCCACCATTTACTACCTGTGAAAATGGACATACTTTCTCCTCTTTTTGAACTCCATTTGCCTCATCTATAATAGAGTAGCAAATTTATATATAGTTTTAATATGTCATCCCATGTTTCCAAATAACCTGCAATCTTATTGAAAGCAGAGTTCACATCTCTTATTCTTTCTTGCACAATGACTACTGCTGTTCAGAGTAGACGCTCACATGCACACACAGTCTTCTAGGTCTTTGATCTTCCAACTGGGATCTGTGATCCCAAGGGGTGCATAAAGATTTTCCAATACATGGACATGAATAACCTTAAACACAGGGCAAATTTCCAGAACCTCAATTTCCATCTACATATAGGAATACTTCAGAGATATTGCAGGTTCGATTCCAGAACACTGCAACAAAATGGCTATTGAAATAAAGCAAGTCACATAATTTTTTGTTTCTCAGGGCATATAAAAGTTATTTTTACACTATACTGTAATCTATTAAGTGTGCATAGCATTGTGACTAAAAAATAATATACATATATTAATCAAAACCAAAGGAAGGTCCAAACTTTACCTGTATGATGCCACTTGTATATTTAATCCTGAATTATACTGTACAGCTTTAAAATAAAAAAAATTAAAAATTTCAACAAAAAAGATAATACATTCCTACAAGTTGTTAAAAATATTAAGGGAGATTAAACTACAATAAACCTTATACACACACACACACACACACACACACACACATACACATATACACAAAGAAATAAACCAAGTCACAAAAATTTTTTGGTTTCTCAGTTCATTTAAAAGTTATGTTTAACTGGACTTGGTGACCCAGCTAGTGGATTGCCTGTGCCCGTGGATTTGAGACCACCCTAGGCAATCTGGTGAGACCTCATCTCTACAATAAAATAAAAATAAAATGGCTGGGTATGGTAGCACATGTCTGTAGTTCCAGCTACTTGGAAGGCTGAGGTGGAAGGATCGCCGGAGTCCAGCAGGTCAACTAGGGTGGCCGTGAGTGCGCATGCCTCTGCACTCCAACCTGAGCAAAGGAGTGAGACTCCAACTCAAAAAAATAAAAAATAAAAATAAATAAAAGTTATGTTTACACTATACTGAAATCTATTAAGTGTGCATAACATTGTGACTGAAAAACAACATGCATATCTAATCAAAACACTTTTTTGTTAAAACAGGCTGATGATCATTTGAGCCTAGAGTGCACTGTAATCTTTTCGCTGGTGCTAAGTATTGCCTTGATGTTGATGGCTGCTAATTGATCAGGATGGTGGCTGCTGAAGCTGAAGTGGCTGTGGCACTTTCTTAGAATAAGACAATAATGACATTTGCCACATCAAATGACTCTTTTGAAAAAGATTTCTCTACAGCATGCAGTGATGTTTGATAGTATTTTATCTACTATAGAACATCTTTCAAAAATGGAGTCAGTCTTCTCACACCCTGTTGTAGCTTTGTTAACTAAATTTATATACTGTTGTAAATACTTTATTGTCATTTCAGCAATGTTCACAGAATCTTCACCAGGAGTGGATTCTGTCTCAATAAACCACTTTTCTTGCTCATCCATAGGAAGCAACTTCTCAGTCTTTCAAATTCATCATGAGATTGTGGCAATTCAGTCACATTTTCAGGCTCCACTTCTAATTCTGGTTCTCTTGCTATTCTAACCACATCTACAATGATGTGATTTCTATGGAATTCCTGAACCTCTCAAAGTCATCCATGAGGGTTGAAATCAATTTCTTTCACACTCCTGTAATAGGTATTTATATCTTGACCTCCTACCATAAATAATGAATGTTCTTATTGGCATCTAGAATGGTGAATTACTTCCAGAAATCTTCCAACTTACTGTACCCAGATCTACAGAGAAAGCTATTTATGGCATCTATAGTCTTATAAAATGTATTTCTTTTTCTTTTTAATCAATATTTTTTATTATGATATTGTGGGGTACAGTTAGGGGTTAGGTATACAAATATGCTTCATTCAGGTACCCTTGTTGATAACAGGTGTCTCCCCATCCCCAGACAGATGTTTACTACCATTAGTCCCATCTTCCTTCCCCTCCCTCCCATAGTTTCTCACCACTGTCAGTCATTTTCTTACAGTATTACATTGGATGTTCAAGGTCCACTATATGAGTGAGAACATATGATACTCAGATCTTTGTTTCTGTAATAGGTCAGTCAGTATCAAACACTCTATGGTTTTGCTGCAAAATTCATGATTTTGTTCTTTTTTATGGCTGCATAGTATTCCATCATGTATATGTACCACATTTTTTTAATCCAGACCTCTTTTGATGGACAGCATGGTTGTTTCCAGGTTCTTGCTATTGTGAACAGTGCTGTGGTAAACATATGTGTGTAGGTATCTTTTTTATAGAGTGATTTGAGTTCTTCAGGGTATATTCCCAGTAGGGGAATTGCGGGGTCATATGGGAGGTCAATATTTAGAGCTTCTAGGAACCGCCATACTGTTTTCCACTGAGGTTGTACTAGTTTGCACTCCCAAGAGTGTAGAAGTGTTCCCTATTCGCCACAACCTCTCCAGCAACTGTTATTTTTTGAGTTATTGATAATTGCCATTCTGATTGGAGTTAGGTGGTATCTCAGTGTGGTTTTGATTTGCATCTCCCTGATGATTAGTGAGGTTGAACATTTTTTCATGTGTCTGTTGTCTTCCCGGATGTCTTCCTTTGAGAAGTATCTGTTCATATCTTTTGCCCATTTTATAATGGAGTTGTTTGTTTTCTTCTTTTCAGCACGTTTGAGTTCCTTGTAGATCTAAGATGTTAAGCCTTTGTCAGACCTGGAGTTGGCAAATACTTTTTCCCAGTCTGTAGGTTGTCTCCCTGCTCTCTTGATGGTTTCTTTGGCTTTGCAGAAGCTTGTCAGTTTAATGGGGTCCCACTTTTCTATCTTATCTCTTATGACCTTTGGGTTTCGGGTTTTGTTCAGGAATTGGATGCCAGGTCCAGTTTCCATGAGGGTATGTCCTTCATTTTCTAAGGTCTTATGGTTTGAGGTTTTACATTTAGGTCTCTGATCCATTTAGAGTTAATTTTTGTGTATGGGGATAGATAGGAGTCCTGTTTCAATCTTCTGCATGTAGTCAGTCAGTTTTCCCAGCACTATTTACGGAATAGGTTCTCCTCTCCCCAGTGGTAGGTGGTGGAGGCTTTGTCAAAGATGAGTTGATTAAGAAATTGAGGTTTTGCTTCTGGAATCTCAATTCTATTCCATTGATCTATATGCCTGTTCCTGTACCAATACCAAGCTGTTTTGATTATTGTAGCTTTATAGTAAAGTTTGAAGTCTGGTAATGTGATACCACCTGCTTTGTTTTTTTTCCTGAGGATTGCCCTGGCTATTCTTGGCCGTTTGTGTTTCCATCTGAATTCCTGTGTTGTTTTTTTCTAGGTATGAGAAAAATGTTGCTGGTAATTTGATGGGTATTGCATTAAATCTGTAGATTACCTTAGGTAAGATGGACATCTTCACAATGTTGACTATTCCAATCCATGAACATGGGATATTTTTCCACTTGTTTGTGTCATCTTCGATTTCTTTGAGCAATCTTTTGTAGTTTTCATTGTAAAGGTCTTTCACTTCTCTGGATAGGAAGATGCCTAGGTATTTCTTTTTGTGTGTGTGGCTATTGTGAATGGAATTGTGTTTTTTATTTGGGTTTTTGTTTGTTTATTATTGGTGTAAAGAAATGCAATTGTCTTTTGCACATTTATTTTATATCCTGAGACTTTGCCAAAGTCCTTTATCAGTGTAAGGAGGTTTTTGACAGATTCTCTTGGGTTTTCCAGGTACACGATCATGTCATCTGCAAAGAGAGATAGCCTGACTTCCTCTTTTCCTATTTGAATACCCCTGATTGCCTTCTCTTCTCTGATTGCTCTAGCCAGGACTTCCAATACTATATTGAACAGGAGGGTTGAGAGTGGGCATCCTTGTCTTGTTCCAGTTTTTAGGGAAAATGGTTCCAGTTTTTGTCCATTTAGGAGTATGCTAGCTGTGGGTTTCTCATAGATGGCTTTTACAATTTTGAGGTATGTTCCCCATATGCCTAGAGGTTCGAGGGTTTTTATCAAGAAGTGATGCTGGATTTTATCAAAATCTTTTTCTGCATCTAATGATATAATCATGTGGTTTTTGTTTTGACATCTGTTGATGTATTTAATTACATTTATGGTTTTACGAATGTTGAACCAGCTTGCATCCCAGGGATGAAGCCTACTTGGTCATGATGGATGATTTTGAGATGTGTTGTTGAATCCGGTTCAATAGGATCTTGTTGAGAATTTTAGCATCTATGTTCATCAAAGATATTGACCTGTAGTTCTCTTTCTTTGTTGGGTCTTTACCTGGCTTGGGTATCAATGTGATGTTAGCTTTGCAAAATGATTTGGGGAGAGTTCCGTCTTTCTCAATTGCCTGGAATACCTTCAGTAGGATTGGTATAAGCTTCTCCTTAAATGTCTTTTAGAATTCTGCTGGAAAGCCATCTGGACCAGGGCTTTTTTTGTAGGTAGTTTTCTTATTACATAGTCAATTTCCTTGGTTGTTATTGGTCTATTTAGGGTCTCAATTTCTTCTTGTTTCAACCTAGGCAGGTTGTGTGATGACAGAAAGTCCTCCATTTCTGAAAGGTTTTCAAGTTTGTTTCCATACAAGTGTATATAGTAGTCTCTAATGATCTTTTGTATTTCTTCAGGACCAGATGTAACTTCAACTTTTGTGTTTCTGATTGTGTTTATTTGGGCTTTTTCTCTCTTTTTCTTGGTCAGTCTAGCTAGGGGACCATCGATCTTGTTTATCCTTTCAAAGAACCAGCTTTTTGTTTCATTGATTTTTTGTATTATCTTTTTGTCTTCTATGTCCTGGATTTGGGCTTTTATTTTGGTGATCTGGATTCTTCTGCTGAAATTAGGATTTTTGTAGTCTTGCTTTTCCAACTTCTTTAGGTGGCTTCTTAGGCTGTTAATTTGTGATCCTTCCATTTTCTTCATGTGCGTTTGTAGGGATATAAATTCCCCTCTTACTACAGCTTTCTTGGCGTCCCAGAGATTTTGGTAAGATATTTCTTCATTTTCATTTGTTTCCAAGTATTTTTCAATCTCTATTTTGATTTTATCATTGACCCAGGAGTTGTTTAGCATCATGCTGTTTAGTGCCCATGTCTTTGTGGGATTTGGGGGGACCTTGTTGGTGTTAATGTTTATTTTTATTCCACTGTGGTTTGAGAAAGTGCATGGTAAAATTTCAGTCCTTTTAAGTTTGCTTATGCTTGATTTGTGACCAAGTATGTGGTCAATCTTAGAGTACATTCCATGAGGTGATGAGTAGATTGTGTATTCTGTGGTTTTTGGATGGAGGGTTCTGTAGGTATCAATTAAGTCCATTTGATTAAGAGTCACACTGAGGTTTCAGATCTCGTTGCTGATTTTTTGTCCTGATTATCTGTCTAGGGTTGTGAGTGGGTTATTGAAGTCCCCAGCTATGATAGTATTGGAGTCGATATCTTTTTTTAGTTTACCTAGGAGCTGCTTATTGAAAGTTGGTGCTCCTATGTTCAGTGCATATATGTTTAAGATGGCTATTTCTTGTTGATGGATTGAACCTTTTATCATTATGTAGTGGCCTTCTGTATCTTTTTAAATTTTTGATATCTTAAAGGGTATTTTGTCTGAGATTAAGATCGCAACTCCTTCTTTCTTTTGTGTTACATTTGCCTGAAAATTTGTTTCCCATCCTTTTACTTTGAGTCTGTGAGTGTCCTTTCTAGTGAGGTGAGTCTCTTGAAGGCAATAGATTGTTGCCTGGTGATATTTTATCCATTTTGTCATTCTATATCTTTTCAGTGGTGCATATAGTCCATTCACATTCAAACTAATTATTGAAATGTGAGAGTTGATCCCTATCATAATGTTCTTACAGAGTTGTTGTTCTTCCTGTTTGTGTGTTGTCTTTCTTTTGGTTTTACAGTTGGATCATGTGTGTTTTTAATCTTTTGCCTGTACTCTTGTGAAGAATGTTATTCTTTTTTCCTTTTCTTCTGTGTTCAGTACTTTCTTAAGTGTTTCCTATAGAGGTGGTCTGGTGGCAGCGTAGGTTCTTAGGTATTGGACATCTGGGAAAGATTTCAATTCTCCCTCACTGATGAAGCTTAGCTTCGCTGGGTAGGCTATTCTTGGTTGATATTATTTATCTTTTAGAACTTTGAAGATGGGGCTCTAAGCTCTCCTAGGCTGGAGGGTCTCTGTAGATAAATCTGCTGCTACTCTAATTGGTCTTCCCTGGTACATAGTCTGACCTTTTTCTCTTGCAGGCTTTAGGATTTTTTCTTTTATACCTACTTTGTTTAGGCGAATTATTATATGTCTGGGAGTTGGTCTTCTCATTTATTGTCTGCAGGGGGTCTCTGAATCTCTTATGTTTGAATCTTTTTATCCTTGATGAGATGAGGGAAGTTTTCTTGAATGATTTCATGAAATGTTTGCTCCAGTGTGACCTGTTTTTCTCTCTGCCTCAGGAAGGCCAATTACCCTTAGGTTCGGTCTCTTGAAGTGATCATTCATCTCTTGAAGGTTTTGTTCTGTCTTTTTGAGCTTCTTTTCTATGCTTTTGACATTTTGGATTAGTTCTGTGTTTTGGTCTTCGAGCTCAGAGATTCTTTCTTCTGTTTGGCTAATTCTGCTTTCCATGCTTATTAGTTTGTTATTTATTTCCATCACAGTATTCTTTACTGCTGTTATTTCTGACATCAGCTCCTTTCTATTTTCCTCTTGTCTCTCCTCAATTTTTTAATTCTCTCTATTAATGTCTTGATGTCTGGGTTTGTTGCATGTGACCAGTCATTCTGGGGGCTCTTCATTGTTTGTGTTCCGGAATCTGTTTTCTCAGTGTCTGATCTCCCAGGGGTCTGTGTGAGACCTATATTCTTCTTTTGGCTTTTCTTCATTTGTGTGGTTTTTTCCCCCTCCCTACTTTTTCCTTCCCTCCATGTCACCATCTTCTTTAATTCTGTTATTCAGGAGTAGAAGGATTGGTTTTACTTCTCTTTGTTCAACCTCCTATTCTTTATGTATGTCCTCTTACTTTGTTCAATTCTAGAGTTGCACTATAGGTTGGGGGTGGTCCTTTTTGCAGTTTTGATATTTACATAAGGGGGGAGCTGTGGTTCAAAATCTAACTGCAGGGCCTGATATTCACCAAGAGGTGTATGGATAATCTGAAACCCACTTCCCACTGCCTTGGAATCTGTCCATGCAGTGGGGCTGTAGGTTTACTCCCTAAAATAAAATGTGGTTAGCAGAGGGAAGAGAATGGAGCAGACAGTGGGGGGAAGAGGAGGGTGGAGAGAGAGAGGAGTAAGGGAGGAAACAGATGAGTGTACTAACAAATGGTGAGAGAGACCTATACTGAAACAGATAAAAACAATAGACCACAGCTACAGACTAACCAACTCTCATACAAAAAAATAAAACATACAATGATGCTAACATATAAGCTAACCAACCACCTTTTTGGTGTGCTGTTCCTCTAAACAAAGATATGGTTTACAGAGAGGAGAAAAGAGAAGAAAAGTAAGAGGAAAATTTAAAAAAAGGAACAAAGCAGTAGGAATAGAATTAAGTCATTAAACTAACAGAACCAATTAAGCACACTCTAAGACTTTTCGTTTAAGTGCAATGTCCTTTCAGCTCTGATTTCTAGCTTTCTTGTCAAGCTGGTAAATTAGTTTGCAGTTAGGGTCAGTTGCCCCTGACCTGCTGTGAAGGACAGTTCAGATCACCCTCCGCTCACCACTCAAATCTAGCCTGTGTCTGTTTTTCAAGCTTGTTTCTCCTGTTTCGGTGTTGTTACCTTGAATCGCCAGCAGGTGGTGCTATCTCAGCTGTTAGCCCCAGTGGGGGTGGAGCTGGACAGGAGTCAGGCAGATGGGAGATGGGAGATGGGAGCCTGCCTCAGGGCACATGGGAGGAGACCCACGGCCGGCAGGATGTCACAGTGGCAGCACAGGTGGCAGCAATCCCAGCAGATCTTGCCTGCAGGGACTTCAAGGACTGAAGTCATGCATTGCCTCAGGCATGGGTGGCACGATGCACTATGGCCACCTCTGAGGCTGTGGCAGTGCCAGTGGCTGCTGTGTCTGCAGCTGCAGTGGCTGTCCAGATCGCTGCGATGCCCCAGCAGTGGCAATGGCTGAGCTCCCGTATGAAGAGCAGGCTGCCGATGTTGGGGTCTGCAGCCCCCGGGGTGAGAGCCAGAGACCCTCTGCATTCTCCTTTGCAGAGGGTTTCATAGACCAGGTTGCCCCATCGCCACCTTGCTGGAAGCGACCTAAAATGTATTTCTTAAATAATAAGATTTGAAAGCCAAAACAACTCCTTGATCCATTAGCTGCAGAATAGATGTTGCATTAGCAGGCAAAAAAATGACATTAACCTGCACATGCATGTTTATTGCAGTACTATTCACAATAGCAAAAATATGGAACCAACCATGCTGTTCATTGAAAGAGTACTGGATAAAAAAATGTGGTATATACACATGATCTAATATTATGCAGCCATAAAGAAGGAAAAACTTATGAACTTCACAATAACTTGGATGGATTTAGAGTCTATAATACTGAGTGATCTATCACAGAAACAAAGAATTGTTCTCACTCATAAGCGAACCTTGAACATTTTTTCATAATACTATAAGAAAGAGATTGGCAGTAGTGGGGAAACTGCTGGGGGTGGGGTGGGATTGTCAGGGAAGAGGGGGGCACACCTCATCAACAGAAGCATCTGCATAATGAACTTTTGTATATCTAACCCTGAATTGTACCCCACATCTTTAAAATAAAAAATTTAAAAAGAAAGACTTTAATCTCCATATACATCTTCATCAAAGCTCTTGGGTGACTAGGTTGTTAATGGTTAGTGCTATTTGGAAAGAAATCTCTTTTTCCTTCTGAGCAGTAGGTCTCAACAGTGGACTTAAAATATTCAATAAATCATGCTGTAAACAGGTGTGTTGTCATTCAGGCTTTGTAGATCCATTTCTAGAGCACAAGCAGAGTAGATTTAGCATCATTTTTAAGGGTCCTAGGATTTGGGGTATGATAAATGAACACTGGCTTTGACTTAAACTCACAACCTTCATTAGCTCCTAACAAGAGAGTCAGCCTGTCCTTAGAAGTCAGGCATTGACTTTTCTCTAGCCATGAAAGTCTTAGATTGCATTTTTTCCAATACATGGCTGTTATATTTACATTAAAATTCTGTTGTTTAGTGTACTCATCTGCATCCACGATCTTAGCTAGATCTTCTGGAAAACTTGCTACAGCTTGTCCATCAACACTTGCTGCTTCAATTTGTATTTTTATGTTATGGAGGTGGCCTCTTTTCATAAACCCCTTGAACCAACTTTTGCTAGTTTCAGGTTTTGGTTTTGCAGCTTCCTCATCTCTCTCAGCCTTCATAGAATAGAACAGTGTTAGTGTTTGCTCTGAATTAGGCTTTGCCTTAGCAAAATGTGACTAGTTTGATCCTCTATTCAAACCATTAAAACCTTCTCCACATCAGCAATAAGTCTGTTTTGTTTTAAAAATCATTCATGCATTCATCTGAGTACTACTTTTGATTTCTTTTAAATATATATATATATATATCTTCTTATACTCTTGCACCAGTTAGCCAAGTTGTGAATATACCCAGAGAAACTCAAATTATTCTACAAAAAAGACACCTGCACACGTATGTTTGTTGCAGCTCTATTCACAATAGCAAAAACATGGAATCAACCGTGTTGCCCATCGAAAGCTGGACTGTATTAAAAAATGTGGTACATATACACAATGGAATATTATGCAACCATAAAGACAAATATATGAACTTTGCAGCAACTTGGCTGGATTTAGAGTTGATCATACTCAGTGATTTATCACAGAAACAAAGAGCAAAGTTCCATATATTCTCACTCATAAGTGGACCTTGAACAATTATAATGCTATAAGAAAGCAATTGGCAGTAGTGGGAAATTGTCAGGGGAGGGAGGGGGTGGGATTGGCAGTTGAGGAAAACTGTTAGGGGAGGGAGGGGCATACCTCATCAACAAAGGTACCTGCATGATCAATGTTTATATAC
>NW_007022820.1:51808-87735 GCF_000164805.1 Carlito syrichta
TATTAATGATGGCCATTCTTACAGGGGTTAGGTGGTATCTCAGTGTGGTTTTGATTTGCATTTCTCTGATGATGACTGAGGCTGAGCACTTTTTCATGTATCTGTTGGTGTCCCGTATATCTTCTTTTGAGAAGTGTCTATTTATGTCTTTTGCTCACTTTTTAAAGGTACTCTTTGTTTTGTTTTTCTTTCAGCGCAGTTGAGTTCCTTGTAGATCCTAGATGTTAGGCCTTTGTCAGATATACAGTGGCAAATATTGTTTCCCATTCTGTGGGCTGTCTCCCTGCTCTCTTGATGGTTTCTTTTGCTTTGCAGAAGCTCGTTAATTTGATAAGGTCCCACTTGTCTATCTTATTTCTTAAAGTATTGGCCTTTAGGGTTCTGAATAGGAATTGGTTGCCAGTTCCAATTTCCATAAGGATGTCTCCCGTGTTTTCTAAGATCCTTATAATTTGAGGTTTTACATTTAGGTCTTTGTTCCATTTAGAGTTAATTTTTGTGTATGGTGATAAGTAAGGGTCCTGTTTCAATCTTCTGCATGCGGTCAGCCAGTTTTCCCAGCACCATTTTCTGAATAGGTTCTTCTCTTCCCAGTGGTTGTTGTTGGAGGCTTTGTCAAAGATGAGTTGGTTGAGGAATTGAGGCTTTGCTTATTGAATCTCTATCCTGTTCCATTGGTCTATATACCTGTTCTTGTACCAATACCAGGCTGTTTTGATTACTGTAGCCTTATAATAAAGTTTGAAGTCTGGAAATGTGATAACTTCTGCTGTGTTTCTTTTGTTAAGGGTTATTTTGGCTATTCATGGTCATTTATGTTTCCATATGAATTTCTGTATTGTCATTTCCGGGTCTGAAAGAGTGACGTTGGTAACTTAATGGGTATTGTATTGAATCTGTAGATTACCTTTGGTAGGATAGACATCTTAACAATGGTGATTCTTCCTATCAATGAGCATGGAATATTTTTCCATTTGTTTGTGTCTTCTTGGCTTTCTTTGAGCAGTGTTTTGTAGTTCTCATTGTAAAGGTCTTTCACTTCTCTGGTTAGGAAGATGCCGAGGTATTTCTTTTTTTTTTTTTTTTTTTGGTGGCTATTGTGAATGGGACTGTGCTTTTCATTTGCGTATTTGCCTGCTTGTTGTTGGTGTATAGGAATGCAGCTGTCTTTTGCACATTTATTTTGTACCCTGAGACTTTGCCAAAGTCCTTTATCAGTGGAAGTAAGTTTAGATAGACTCTCTTGGATTTTCAAGTATAGGATCATATCATCAGCAAAGAGGAATAACTTGACTTCCTCTTTTCCTATTTGGATACCCTTGATTTCCTTCTCTTGTCTAATTGTCTGAGCTAGGACTTCCAACACAATATTGAATAAGAGGGATGAGAGTGGTCAGCCTTGTCTTGTTCCACTTTTCAGGGGTTTCTAGTTTCTGTCTATTTAGCAATATGTTAGCTATGGGTTTATTGTAGATGGCACTTATTATTTTGAGGTATATTCCTTCTATACCTAGGCGTTTGAGGGTTTTTATCAAGAAGTTATGCTGGATTTTATCAAAAACTTCTTCTGCATCTAATGAGATAATCATGTGGTTCTTGTTTTTACATCTGTTGATGTATTTAATTACATTTATGGTCTTGCAAGTGTTGAACCAGTCCTGCATCCTGGGGATGAAGCCTACTTGGTCATGGTGGATGATTTTTGAGATGTGTTTTTGGATCCGATTTGCTAGAATCTTGTTGAGGATTTTTGTATATATGTTCATAAGGGATATTGGCCTGTAGTTCTCTTTCTTTGTTGGGTCTTTACCCTGTTTGAATATCAGTGTGATGTTAGCTTTGTAAAATGATTTGGGGAGAATTCAATCTTTCTCAATTGCCTGGAATACTTTCAATAGGATTGGTATCAGTTCCTCCTTGTACGTTTTGTAGAATTCTGTTGGAAAGCCATCTGGTCCAGGGCGCTTTTATGTAGGTAGTTTTTGTAAAACAGAGTCAATTTCCTGAGTTGTTATTGGTCTATTTAGTGTCTCAATGTCTTCTTGTTTTAACCTGGGGAGGTTGTGTGATGTCAAAAAGTTCTCCATTTCATTTAGGTTATCAAGTTTATTTTCATATAGGTGTACATAATAATCTCTGATAATCTTTTATATTTCTTTGGGGTCAGTTGTGATTTGATCTTTTGTATTTCTGATTGTGTTTATTTGGGCTTTTTCTCTCTTTTTCTTGGTCATTCTGGCTAGGGGCCCATCGATCTTGTTAATTCTTTCAAAGAACCAACTTTTTGTTTTGTTGATGTTTTCTTGATATTTTTGTCTTCTATGTCCCATATTTGGGCTCTTATTTTTGTAATTTGGATTCTTCTGTTAAAGTTGGGGTTTTGTTGGTCTTCTCTTTTCAATTCCCTTAGAAAAGCGAGAGACTCTTTCACTTGAACACTTGAAGGCCACTATTAAGGTTGTTAATGGGTCTAATTTTTTTTTTTTTGAGTTGGAGTCTCACTCTGTCGCCCAGACTGGAGTACAGTGGCCACTTCCGGCCACTGCAGCCTCAATCTGCTGAGCTCTGGTGATCCTTCTGCCTCAGTCTCCTGAGTAGCTGGAATAACAGGCACATGCTACCAAGTCTGGCAAATTTGGGTCTAATTTTAATATTGTTGTTTTTTGGGGAATAAGGTCTGAGGAGAGCAAAAGAGATGAGGGAACAGTTGATTGGTGAAGCAGTAAGAACACAAACATTTATTGATTAAGTTCACCCTCTTATTTGGACATGGCTTATGGCTCCTCCAAATAATTACCATAGTAACATAAAAAATTACTGACCACAGATCATCATAACATGTAAGATAATAATGAAAAAGCTTGAAGTATTAGGAGAATTATCAAAACAGGTGACATGGAGACAATGTGAACACACGCTGTTGGAAAAATGGCCCCATAGACTTATTTAATGTGGAGTTGTCACTAAGCTTTAATTTGTAAAAAAAAAAAAAACAAACAATGTCTGCGTAGCACAATAAAATGAAGTACACCTGTACTTTCCTAAGAGTGATTTCCCTAAGAAAGTGTCTATAGTTAAGAAATTAATAACCCATTTCCTGTTTAACAACAGGAAGTTTGAGTCTTATTTTATTCATGACTCATAGTGTTCAAACCTGCAGGGAGCTGGAAAAAGGGGCAATTTAAAATAAAAGCTCTAAAAATTGACCTTCCATATGACCCTGCAATCCCCCTACTGGGAATATACCCTGAAGAACACAAATCACTCTATAAAAAGGATACCTGCACACGTATGTTTATCGTAGCGTTGTTCACAATAGCAAGAACCTGGAAACAACCATGCTGCCCATCAAAAGAGGACTGGATTAAAAAAATGTGGTACATATACACGATGGAATGCTACGCAGTCATAAAAAAGAACAAAATCATGAATTTCGCTGCAACCTGGATGGAGCTAGAGTCTATTATACTGAGTGACCTCTCACAGAAACAAAGATCCGAATATCACATGTTCTCACTCATATAATGGACCTTGAACATCCAATGCAATACTATAAGAAAATGACTGACGGTACTGGGAAACTATGGGGGGGAGGGGGATGGGATTAACAGTAGCAAATATCTGTCGGGAGATGGGAAAACACCTCTTATCAACAGGGTGCCTGAATGAAACATAATTGTACACCTAACCCTTAACTGTACCCCACAAAACCATAATAAAAAATACTGATTAATGAAAAAAATAAAATAAAATATTCTAATTATTGGTGTTATGACACTGATAAAAGTGAATGACAATAATTACTGATTAACCCCTCCCCCTTTTTTTGTACTTCATATGGTTTCAAATTCTTTGCAATCAGGAATAGAAAATAGATTATAATCTGGTTACCCACTTTGAGATTATCAATAATAATTTTTAGCAATAAATCACCGTGTCATTTTTGGCATTTAACTAAGAAGTTATTTTAAAAATTGAATTACATGGGTAAAGAAATACTCCCTCCATTCCATTTTTCTTATTTATGAGTACATAGCTCCTTGGGGCTTAGATCTATAAAAATGAAAAATGAATAGCAAATAATGTAGGAACTCATCTTATTCTAGCCATATATCTTACTTTGTATTTCATCCTAGGATATAAAACCTAACTGGGGGAAAATTTTTTAAAAAACTCTAATCTTCTTATTAAGAAACACATTTCTTAAACAACTCTACTTTAAACAAAATGTGTAATACATGTTACTTGAATCCATTTTAAGACAATAAAAATAGTTACAATAAAATGTAGAAGAAAACATTGTTTTAATAATTAGAGCACTGTAACCTCAGAAAGTGAAAAAAAACTTTCAGTTTTAATTTTAATACATGTTATTGTGGCAGAGAAGTATAGTACATGTCAATCAAATAATTCAAGACTAAAAACATATTAAAATATGTCAAAATAGTTCTTGGCAAAAAATGAGATTAAAAAGGGTCAATACACACATTTAAAAAATAGATTATGCTGGGGAAGCTGAGGTGAGTGGATTGCCTGAGCCTGAGGGTTCAAGACCCACCTGGGCAGCGAGACCTCATCTCTACAATAAATAAAAATATCAACCGGGCGTGGTAGCGCGCGCCTGTAATTCCGGCTACTCGGAAGGCTGACGTGGAAGGATCGCCGGAGCCCAGGAGGTCGAGGCTGAAGTGGCCGGGAGTGGCCACTGCACTCCAGTCTGGGGGACAGAGTAAGACTCCAACTCAAAAAAAAAAGAAAAAGATTATAAATGATATCAAATCACTATGACATTTATTAAAAAGTATGAACATTTAAAATAGTGAGCAGATTGATTTAATGTCAATTTTTATAATATATTGGAAATTATATCTCTTCCAAACACTATGTAAACATTTGATAAAGACAATTAGTTTAAAAATGCAATAGGAGATATATATTTTTAAAAGTTCCTTTGGGATATTAAAGCAAAAATATTTAAGGTACACCATTGAATTAAACCTATTTTTTTCTTACAAATTAATTTTTGCAATAGGTGACAATCTTGTATATATGAAAGAAGGCACAAGAAAAATAGTCTTTTATTGTCCCTAAGTCATACTGATAATCTTTCAGTATATACATTTTTGACAAAAACTGAAAAAGTAATTATGTATCCAGACTTGATGGAAAAATTGAGATAAGTCTCACTCTCCCACCATAAACAACTAGAAAACTGGACAAAGCATATAAAACAATGTTTTGCAAACATTGAACTATCACCTTTACAGGACCTAAAGATCTCAATAACCTTGAAATTAAGAGACTATAAACAAATGTCGTACTCTATGATCTTTGTGACCTTTTCTTTAAAAGCACTTTTCAGCACATGGTGTAGGGAGATGGGAATACCTAGTATAGAATGTCAGCCTCTTTGAGAAGGCAGACGTGAGGTGTTGGGGAGATGGAGGCGGCTGGAAATTGAAGCATGGAATGTCTGAAAAAAGAATCTGTGGGGAGAAATAGTCCCAGAAATCTGCATAGGATACCCTTGAATCTGTTGCTAAATTCTAAATTGCCCATGCATAGAAAACAATCTACTAGTCAGTAAAAGGAAGACCTAAGACCTGTAAACTCAACAATTTGCAATTTACAAGACTAGGAGTCTTCTGAGTTTTGCCCAACCAGAATGAAGAGTTTGTATTAAACACTCATGACGCATTCAGTAGAGACAGCAGAAGTCAGTAATAGAACAAAACAAAACAAAACAAAAAACTGTAGTGTGAAACTACCTCAATTTCTACTAATAAAATTTTAAAATAAACCTCAAATTAATTTAGTTCATCCACAAATAGCTGTCTGCCAGATCAAAGTCCAACACCCTTTAAAATATTTTTTTTTTTTTTTGAGTCGGAGTCTCACTCTGTCGCCCAGAAGGGAGTGCAGTGGCCGCTCCCGGCCACCGCAGCCTCGACCTGCTGGGCTCCGGCGATCCTTCCGCCTCAGCCTTCCGAGTAGCCGGAATTACAGGCATGCGCTACCACGCCCGGCTGATTTTTTGATTTATTGTAGAGATGAGGTCTTGCTGCCCAGGCGGATCTCGAACCCACGGGCTCAGGCAATTCGCTCACCTCAGCCTCCCAAAGGCACGGGATTACAGGCTGAGCCACTGAGCCCGGCTAAAAATATTTTTTAAATTCAGTAAACATTCTAAAATGTACAAATGCCAAGCATTGAATAAGAATGATTAGATATAAAAAAATAAAAAACAAGTTACCTGTAACCAGTAATAGGAAGAAACAAAAATGACAGGAAAGCTGAAATCAACAATGACTTCTTAAAAGATAGCACAGATATCTTTAAGTATTTAAAAGAAAACATGAACATATGAGGAAAGAAATATAAGCTATGGAAAACAACCAGAATAAAAATACAATGCCTGAAATAAAAATTTTACTTGATGAGATTAACAGATAAGACACAGACATAAAATCAGTAAACCTGAGTATATAGCAGTTGAAACTAAAAGAGTAAGTCCAGAAAGAAAATAAGACAAAAAAAAGGAAAAAGATAAAAAATAGACACTCGAGGACTTGTGAGAAATATCATATGGTGTGGCACAAGTCCTGATGAGTTTCATGAAAAATTAGAAAAAAAAAATTGCTGGATGTTTTCCAAACTTAATGAAAATATGACATCACTAATTTCTGAAGATTAACAACTCACAAATAGCATAAACACAAAGAAAAGTATAGTGGTAACAAACTACCACATACTTAGTGGCTTAAAACAACACAAATTTATTATCTTAAAATCATGTACATCAAAAATCCACCACAGGTTTGATTTCACTGGACCAAAACTAAAATTTCAGCAAGACTGTGTTCCTTCTTGAAAATTCTAGAGAATTTGTTTCTCTGAACTTTTCATCTTCTAGATCCACTACATCCCCTGGCTCATGAACCTCTCTCTTTACCTCCAAGGCTGGCAATATTGCAACTCATTGTGAATTTATTTCATAGTTACAACTTCCTCTGACTTTCTGAATCTCCATTCCTCTTTTAAGATCTCTTGTGAATACAGTGGTTCTACCTAAATAATTTAGACCCTATATTAAGGTCAGCTGATTAACAGCTGTAATTCTTTTATTTCCATTTACCTATTCACAACCTAGCATATTCACAAGTTCCAGGTATCAAGGTGTGTTTATGATTGGGGTGCCATTCTTCTGCCTACCATAAACAAGTAGGCAGATCATCATTAAATCACAGAAAACTAACAATATAGGTGAAAATCTCAAAAGCAGGGAGAAAAAAGTATGCATTATAAACCAAGGAATAAAATAAGTGTGACACTAGAGTTCTTTTAAGACATTTTGTAAGATGTTACACAATGAAAACGCATTGTTAAAGTGCTGAAAAAAATGATGTGGACACAATGAAAACATTTTTCAAAAATGAAGACAAAAAGGGAATATAAAAGGAGATGGTTTGTTGCCAGAAGGTCAGCACTATAAGAAATGTTAAAAAAAAAAATTCTTCTGGCAAGAACAAAAAAGAACACAGATAGAAATTTGGATCTACAAATAGGAGTAAGAGCAATGAAAGTAGTAAATACGTGGGTAGACACAAAAGATATTTTTTCTTTATTGTTAAATCCTTTAAAAATAATTGACTATTTAATGTAAAATTAGTAACAGTGAATTGTAAGAGTTATACCACATGTAGAGAAAATATAAAGAAAAAATGGAATAAAGAATTGGAGGAGGAAATCAAAGTATATTATAGTAAGTTTCATATACATGAATTGGTTTAAGACTGTTTAAGATTATCTTATGATATGCTAAATTTATATAGTTGAAATCCTACAACAAGGCAAAATATTTTTTGAATCATAACAGTTGATCCTTAAGCACTATGGGGCTTAGGAGTGCTGACCCCTTGCACAGTTAGTAACATGTACAACTTTTGACTCCCCAAAAACTTAACTACTAATGGCCTACTGTTGACTGGAAGCCTTACTAACAACATGTACAGTAGATTAACACATATTTTGCATGTTATATATATTCTTACAGTAAAGTAAGCTAGAAAAAATATTACTAAGACACTCATAAGAAAGAGAAAATATATGTACTATTCATTATGTGGAAGTGGATAGCCATTAAGGTCTTCATTCTTGTTGTCTTCACATTGACTAGGCTGAGAAGGAAGAAGAGTAAGGGTGCATCTTTCTATCAGGGATAGCTAAGGCATAAGAAAATCCATGTTTAAGTTGACTCTGCAGTTCAAATTTGTATTTTTAAAGAGTAAACTCTATGTACAATAATGAATATAAAATAAAATATTGAAGAGCACTCACATAATTCAAAATAATTTAAGAAAAGAAAAAAAGGGAGCAGGAATGGATAGGCCATATAGAACACCACTAAAAAGAAGGTAGATTTATAATCAAATATATAGAAAATTGCATTAAATATAAATGGATTTAATTGTCAATTAAAAGACAATGACTTATTGGATATAAAGAGCAAAATCTTACTGTATTATCACTTACAAGTAACACATCTATAATTTTTTTAAATGATACTATAAAAATATAAGGTTAGAAAGAGCTATAACATGCAAGTTCTTATCAACAGAAAGTGGAGGTGGTTATATTAATATTAGACAAATTATACTTTAATCAAGGATTGTTACTATAATAAAGGGAAAATGTTATAATTATTAAAAAGCCCACTTATCAAGAATATATATAGCATTATATTATCGAAATATAATTGTTATAAATTTATATTATTAATATAAACTTATTTATAAACAATATTATTTGTATCTTATAATTATATAAGCATATTTACTATATAATTTGTTTATTTTAACATTAATAATCACATTAATTCAGTATATTCACAAACTAAAAAGAGTATGACATGCTTATCTCAACATATGATGCAATTCAACACTCATTTGTGACCAAAGCTTGTGGCATTACCCTAATTTCTTCTACATTTATTATTTGGAAATATCTCATTAAAAAGAGCTGTGTTTTCCCTATATATATTTATTTTTTGAGTTATTCACTTACACCAGTTTGGAGACATACATATTTTATTTTGTGAGTTAGAATTCAATACTATTTCTTTTTCTCAAAAAAAATTTTTTTTTTTTGGTTGTAGGATCTTTATGTTTCATCTTGTGATCTCTCGACCCTTTTTTGTTCAAGCATGTTCTTATATTTTGGCATCACCAAGTATTCCAGGCTCATCTTTTAAATTGCCTGTCCTAGCCCTGAACTCAACCACTTCTCCTAGAATCCCTGGTCTCTTAACTGGGAAATGAAATTTAGAAATAAGTGTATTATAGGTGTATTCACTGCTACTAGGCTGTCATTATTAATAGGCCTTCACAGTAGACATATTTAGAAAAATATGTATTTAGAAAAATATTTATTTATAAATATGGCTATATATGAAATGTGTATGTGCATAAACTAATCCGCATGCCACAAATAAATATACATCAATTTTATTTCTATATCTATGTCTATCTATAAACTATATATTCATAACTGATGTCACTGATTTCAATCCAATAACGTAAGTTTTGTTCTATTATATCTTTGATATATCTATATTTATTATATTTTTATATCTATAACATCTTTAATCTGTTTGCATTTGTATGTGAACACCACTTTTATTTTCTACAAGTTACTATTTTATTTGTTCAATACTATATGTATATAGTATTGAATTATATATATATTATATATAATTAATGTGATATATATATACTTTATGTATATAGTAGTGTCAAAATTGCTAACTCATCTTTCTGTGAGAAATACATTGATTAATTATTGAATACTGTTTTTATATAGTTATTTGTGTCTTTCAAATACATGTAATATGGGATCTTGGAACAGAAAAAGGATATTAATAGAAAAACTGTGAAACTGGATTTTCAATTTAGGTAATATCCTTATCAATATTAATGTCCTGATTTCTACAATTCTGCTATGGTTATTTAAAATGTTAAAATTAGGAGAGGATGGATGAGGGGTACAAGGAAACTTTGTACTATTTTTTTATTGTTTTCGGAGATCTAATTTTTAAGTTAAAAAAAAAAACTTTCAGCAACATACAAACAGATGGAAACTTCCTCAAGGTGATAAGAAGGACTTATGAAAATTTTACGCCTAATATCATAGTTAATGGTGAAAGACTGAATGCTTTACCTCTGTGTCTATGCACAAGGAAGTGATGTCTGCTTTGTGACTTATATTCATAATTGTCCTGGATGTCTTTGCCTTTGCCAGTTTAATAAAGCAAGAAAAGAAATAAAACTATGAAGATATATAGAAGATATAAAACTGACTTTATTCACAGATGATATAATGCATATGTACAAAATCTTATGCAATATACAAACAAACCAATAAAGTAAATTTCATAAGGTTACCAAATAAAAGATCAATATAAAAATCAAATGTATTTTTATATTTTAGCAATAAACAGTACAATGTTGAAATTTAGAAGATAATATTTATATCAGTATTGAAATATGAAATATAGACTTAAATTTAACCAATATGCACAAGTGTTAGTTCAACAAAAACTACTTGGAAATTAATCTCAGAAAGGATATGTAATATTTCTACACTGAGCACTATAAATCATTGCTGAGAAAAAATAAATAATAAGTAAATAAGTGGAAAAATATATAATACTCACAAGTAGGATGTCTCTTTACATGTCAATTTTCCAAAACCTGATCCAGAAATTTAATGCAATCTTACTCAAAAGCCCAACAAACTGGGTTGTTACTGTTTTTTGTTGTTCTGTTTTACAGAAATTGGCAAACTTATTTTAAAAATTATATAAAATGCAAACACCAAGGTTAGCTAAAATAATTTTGAACAAGAACAAAGTTGGAGAACTTACATAACTTGGCTTCAAGTGCTATCCGTACAAGCACAATAATCGAAGAGATCTTCATAGCAAAGCATTAACATATGAATAAATATATAATACATACATAAAATAAATCAACTGAGAAAGAATAGAGCATTCGAAAAGAAACAAGCATGTGTACTCACACACATGGTTAATCAATGTTTAACAAATGTGCCAAGGTAATTAAAGGGAGAAAAGTTTTTAATTAAATGGAGAAAAGGTTCTGGTATGACCATATATCTGCTTAAAAAAACATGTACCTCAGTCTTTATCTTATATTATACATACAGAATTAAATCCAAATGGATCATAGATGTAAACATTAAAGTTAAAACTATGAAACATCTTGAAAAACAAGATAGAATAAAATCTTTGTGACCTTAGGATAGGCAAAGGTTTCTTGGGAACCAAAAAGTATGAATCCTTAATTTTAGAATATCAGTACTTGAACTTCAGCTCTTCAAAAGACACTACATAAACTGGGGAAAATATTCACAGTACGTATTTCTGACAATGGACTGGATTCCAAAAAAATCTAAGAATTCCTACAACTTAAAACAAATAACCCCATTAAGATAAGTAAAAAATTTGATAAATCTTTCATAAAAGAAGATATGGTGGAAGACGAGCAAACGCTTGCAAAATGCTCAATATCATGAGTCGTTCAGAAAATACAAATTAAAATCACATTAAGATATACTACAAATCCACTAGAAGAGTTAATATTAAAATGTCTGACAGGAATTCTGCTTCTGCACATGAAGGATTAACTGCTACAGGGATTGTCTTTTCAATGTAAACAAAATGCTGGACAAAAAAAAAAATTGAAACAACTGTTTTCAGATACTGTATTGAACAATACACAGCAGAAGACTAGGATCTCTAAGAGAAGAGATGTGTAGTTCTATTTCTGGACTCTTTATTGTATTTTCTTGATATATTTGTTTATTCTGATGACAGTTCCAGCTCTATAAATGCTATAATGCTTCCTGGAAGCAGTTTCAAGACTGCAGGGTAGGAAGGATAAGCCCAAATGGAGCCCATGGCCTTGTAGATTCATGGTTTAAGAAGATATACAGATTTTGGATAAGACAAGGTGCTGGAATTTGTGAGTCAAAATAAGGAAGGGGGGAAGATGCAGATGGAGAGGCTTTCCCTTAGAAATATAGAAGCTGATTCTAAAATTGATATGGAAATTCAAAAGACATGAAGTATGCTAATTAACTTTGAAAGGAAAGTAATAGTAAAAGTTTAACATGCTCTCTGAATTTGAGAATTTAATAAACATACAAGAATCAAGATGTTGTCATAATGATACTTTATGGAACAGATTAAGGAGTCTAGAAATATACCCATGTACATATGAACAAGTGATTTTTGTTAAAAATGTGAAGATAAGTAAGTGTGGGTGAGGGATAGCCTTTTCAACAACATATGATAGGACAACTGAATGTCTATTTTTAAAATAAATTATTTAAAAATATAAGGGTAAGCCACAAACGAGGAAAAATATTTGCAAAACAATGATCTGGTAAATGTATCTAGAATAAACCAAGATTATAACAACTCAATAAGAAAAGAAGGTTAAAAAATGGGCTGAAGATTTTAACAGATATTTTATTAAGGATAAAAAATGACAAATAAGCACAAGAAAAGTCATTAGGTAAATGTAAATGAAGATAATAAAATATCCACCCATTGCAATGATATCACTTCTAAGAAATCTTTGCCTGATCCAATGTTATAAAAGTCTTCTGTGCTTTCCTCTCAAAGTTTTATATTTTAGGTTTACATTTGGTGCTATGATCTGTACTGAGTTAACATATATTTGGTGTGAGATACAGGCCAAAATGTATATTTTGCGCTATAGCCAATTGTTCCAGCACAATTTCATATATGTGTAGTTCTATTTCTGGACTCTTTATTGTATTTTCTTGATATATTTGTTTATTCTGATGACAGTTCCATGCTATATTGGTTACTGTAGCTTCATAAGTGTTAAAATCAAGTGCTAGTCTTTTCAATTATCTTATTCTTTTCAATCGTTGTTTTGAATAGTGTAGGTCACTTCTTTTTTTTTGAGTTGGAGTCTCACTCTGCAGCCTCGACCTGCTGGGCTCCGGCAATCCTTCCACCTCAGCCTTCCAAGTAGCCGGAATTACAGGCGTGCGCTACCACGCCCGGCTGATTTTTTGATTTTATTGTAGAGATGAGGTCTTGCTGCCCAGGTGGGTCTCAAACCCGCAGACTCAGGCAATCCACTCACCTCAGCCTCCCAAAGGAGTGGGATTACTGGCTGAGCTACCAAGCCCGGCTGGTCATTTCTATATAAATTTTAAAATCAGTCTGTCACTTTCCACAAAAATAGTCTGCTGAGATTTTGATTGTAATTGATTTGAAACTGCAAATTAATTTAGAGAAACTTACATATTAAAATATTGAGTTCTCCAACCCCTATGCAAGGTATGTCTTTCCATTTATTTAAGTTTCCTTTCATTTCTCCCCACATTGTTTGTGGATTTTTTTTTTTTTTGTACAGGTCTAGTACTTCTTTTCTCAGATTTATGTTTAAACTTTTCACCCTCTTTCTATGCATGGAGCATCATCAATCTAGACATTTAAATCAAGTTTTATTGAGGGTTCATCCTGTTTATGTGGAGAAAATTGCAGAAAAACATGACCCGTTGCCCTGAGTCAAAGCATTGAAAGAGCATCACTCTTCTCACTCAAGCAGCAAAGTCTTGAGGAAGAGTGCCCATTGGTCTAGCTTGTTTTATATACCTAAAGTTATCTGCCAAGAGTGCCTTTGGCAGTAAAACAGAAACCTTCACAACAGTAGCTTAAACAATTGAAGGATTTTTTTATTTTCCTATAACAAGACCAGAGGTAGACAATCCATGGCCAGAAGAGTAACTGAAGGACCCACACACTTTCTATCTTTGTGGGCCAAAATTCCTAGTGCTGACTCGTGTCCTTATGTTTACTGCTTCATGGTTGTAGAACCAGTGTTGCATCTCCAGGTATTATATCTGAATTTCAGGCTGTAGACAGAAGAAATGGGCAAAAAGACAAGCCAACTGAGTGTGTTCTTTCTTATCAAGGAGGTAAAATCTTTCCCAGAAATCTTATTCAGTAAACTTCCACGTATATCTCATTGACTAGAAATGAGTCATATAGCTACTCTTATCCACAATGGAGTCTGAGAATTTGATTATTTTATCTTTTTCAATATCTGTGATAGAGTCAAGAAGGGGAGAAATAAATTAAGTATAAGCAATGGTGAGCTGAACTCCAATGTCTGGTGCCACTGACCAATGTTATGACTGGACAACAGGAAGTGTTATTGTTCCAACCTAGATTATGGATGTATTTCTGTGGTCATAGGAGAACTTAATCTATTTTCACAAGAAAAAGTCAGAGCATGACTATATTGAAAGAAACAATAGTTATCAAGGACACACAGAGTTAAGGCAAATCTCTGGAACTTCTCTCTTAGGATTATGGCAACTAGGTTGAATTTTTAGAAATTTCCACCTTATTTAAATTGAATTAGAGGCAGAGTTAGAAATGGCACCTCTTATCTACTCCTAAGGCCTAGTGAAATTTCTCTAGAGAAGATTCTCTGTGCATGGAAAAATGAAGAGCATGGGTATGGCTTCAAAGCCTTGTCTTCAAATTCTAGATATCTGTTACCTGGATTAGTAATAGTAAATGACTTAAATCTTGGGAGTCTCAGTTTCTAACTCTATAAAATGGGGATAATTATACCCAATGCCCATAGTATTTGAGGGGATTAAATGAGGCAATTTATATGGAGCATCCAATTTCTACTTGCCACTTAGAAATGTCTGTTTTCTTCCCTGTTTGCTTCCTTTCTCTATTTTTATCCTTTTATTTCTGCTGACAAGATTTAAAGCATCTCTCAAGTTCCTATTTGTGTTCTCCCCCAAAGGACTCCTTAAATGCCAAGTTAGCTCCAGATTTTCAGAAGTTTGCATAATATTTGCACAAAAGCTATGGAAACATATATGTCTGGCCAAATGACCTTAACCTTCCCAGGTCTAACCAAGTTATAATGTTGGGAAGCACTTCTCGATATGGCCATATTTAGGAGATAAACTTCCTAGTGATTTTGAGATTTATGTGCTCACAGTATAGGACAACTGCATAATATTTCTTTCTGATCCCCTGGTCAATATATACATTTTATACCTCTTCATATTAGCATGTAGTTCTCTTTTCTAGCACTCGTGGCAATTCTAATTTTGTATCTGTGTGACTATTTTAAAATTTTAATCTTTTTGAAGGAAGGGACAATATTTTCTTCTGCTCATTACTGTATCCATAGCCAGAAATAAGAGATAAAGAACATTCTGGAAGAAATCAAGTGCCTTTTCTGTGTTTTTCCTGAACCCCATCTGTATGCCTCATCAACATTTGCTTGGCTTCTAGGAGTTAGGAAGCTGTCTTTGTGTCCCAGATAACACAATTAGGTTTCTTCCTCACTACCAGCTTAAGGTCTTCTCAATTCACTCCTTTATTTTTTCATTCACTTGCTGTAATAATTCTAAGGGAGAAAATATCTCATGAAGCTCTCATTTTTATTTTCATGAATGACAAGATCAATTCGCCAAAAGTGAGAATTGGGATAAAAGGCTATAAAAATGCATGTTCATTCAAGCTGATGGACTCTAGAACTATGTGAGGTTGAACGGACGTTTCCTGTCCTACCACCACAGACGAATGGGAAGGCAAGCTAATGATTGTCTTTTGGGGCCTGGGATTCAGAGTTTTGCCTCGTAAGAGCTGTGCTAAGAGGTTTCAGTACTGTCTACCACCTCCTATTTGGAAACCCATTTGACTTTTTCCATTAGTGTTTTTCTTCTTTTTGAAGTGTTGTAATTCAGCCTCAGTGTGTGGTCTGGCTTCATTCTCACTAGAGCAGAGACTGGAAGAATTGAGCCAAACTGTGGTGGGCCAATGATAAAAATTGCTTCTATTTTCCATTTTAACAATTGTTTTGACTTTAACAACTTTGAGGCTGGAACTTATTTGGCAAGAGAGGAGGGTTTTGAATATCAATGAATAAGAAATAAATTTAAATAAAGGGATATGGAACACAAAAGGACAAATGAACAAATAGATATCTATCACTAATATTACTTCTAAGTTTTGACTTAATTTTTTTTTTCTTAGAGAGTGCTTCTATGTGATTGGTCAAGAGTCATCAAATTGGAATGCATTACAACTTTGCCACTACAAACTCACTTTCCTGTTTTATAGTATACTATACTTCCTTTAAGATTCTAATTTGGGCTTGAATTCATGTCTTTCCATAAGTCAGCTCACTCTTGAATCTGAACCAACTCCTTGACAACAATTTTGAATGAGTTAGTGTGGAAAATGTCCACATATGAGACCTCATGCTATATTCACTGCCTGTTTGGTTACCCAAAATTGAATGACTACAGAAGAGAAGTCTATTGTAGAGTACAGAAGGTGATGTTTATCTCACTGTGTTGAAATCTGTATATTACATATAAATTATGTAATAAATTATGTTATCAATGCTGAAACAAACACGTGGCTACAAACTGAAATTCAACATGACACTCTCAATGTTAAAACATTAGACAAGTCATTTATTTTTGCCTATACTGAAGAATTAAGAACTTATTTTCTATGATATTCTAAAGTAATCTGGTCCCCAGATGCACTTCCTTTTTAAATAAGATTAGACATAAATAATGAATTTTATTCATTGTTTATTGTATAGGTCAATATTCAACTTTGACTAAATTCAGAGGATTTAAAGCATTATCACATATCTTATCTTGTAAAAGTAATTTGCCACAACTTACACTCACCCCACTTTTAATAATTATACCCACAGATTCTGAGGTTGTTTCTTCTCCCTCTATAGTTGATACATTACTCTGTCTCTCAGGATTTTAGCTATCATTCACTCTTAACCTATGATGCTGTCAATTAAATTTTTTCTTTTTTTGGCCACTTTTGTTGCTTTTTACTCCATTTGCTCATTTCCTTATCTATTTATTCAATTCATGTTTATTGAGCTCATTGTATGTGCAAGGCTTGGAGAGATACCAACAATTAGAGACACAAAGTTCTTGCCTTTGCATAGCTTATATTTCAGTGAATTTATAAATAAAATCACAAGTGAATATTGGGTAGGAAGTGATCAGATAGATAACAACCCCTCTATGAATGTGACATTTGAAGAAAGAACAAAAAATTTGTGAATAATCAGACACAGCAAAGAACTGAGGGGAGAACATTCCAGGCAGACAGACGAGTAAGGTTAAGGCCCAGAAGGAACAAGGGGAGAGAGGGCAGAGATAGAATGCCAGGGAGCTGGGCAAAAGCCAGATCCCCCAGGGCCTGTGGCACATAACAAATCCCTTAGGATTATATGCAAACTGTGATGCCCTTCAAGGGTGAGAGTAAAGGAAAATTCTGTGGTGTTGGTTTCTAGTACCAGAAAGGTTTATGTCTTTGAAAGAATCAGGAAAATTCAATCAACAAATATATGTTGAAGGTTTCCCTTTTTCAAGGCATCAGGCTCAATGTGTGAAAAAATAAAGGATACAGTTAGAAGCTTGGCCTCCAGAATTTTACAGGGTACAGTAGATGAATCACATACAGATAAAAAGGTATTTTACATCAAGAGACTGCACATGGCAATTGAATGGAATGGAATACAAACCCATATTTCTTCTCTTTAAAGAGCTTGTGTCTTACTGGGTGGATAAAATGGCTACCGGTAAGGCAAATGTATAACAGCGTAATACTACACCATTCTACCTGCCAAGTATTTGGAACATAAGCATATCTGTGAGAGCTAGAGCAGTGAGGTGATATTTGTTGGAGAAAGAAGGCTTGAGGGGGACTTTAGCAATAGGCAGAGAACAAGGGGAGAGACAGGGAGAGAGGACTTAACAGAACTTAATATGTAGGAATCTCAGGGCAGTGAATTTTTTCTGAACCAACAGAAAAGAAGAGTGGTATGTTTTGGGAAGTTTCAGACATGAAATTGGACAGAAAGATGCTCAAATCTAGGCAAGAATTTGCAAATTTAATTCTGAAGGGGCTGTCAGAATTTGCTCAGGAGAGTAATGAAAGCTAGGGTTAAGGAAAATTAGAGCTACAGTGTTATGCAGAAAATTTCAATAAAATAAAAGAAAGATTGAGTTGAGGGAATTTAACCAAATCTTTATATTTTACATATGTGAAAACAGGAGCTTAAACAATAAACTTGATCCTTTCAGGATCAAGGAAGTAGAGAGAGAGAGAGAGGAGAGCAGGTGGGTGGTTGAAACCAAAATAGGATGAGCTTTAACAATTCAGCTTGAGGTAGTGTCACTACACTCACTAAACAGGAGATGGTTCAAATATATCTATAATAAAACATATAAAAGTATATTATACTAAGCATAAAGATATTTTTACTTTTTAATTGAAACACAACTTGCATACAGTAAAGATAAGTATCTGAAATGTACAGACCAACGAATTTTTGCAAAGGGAACATACTTCTATAGCTTACAGTCAGATAAAGCTATAGAAGATATGGAGCATTCGAAATGCCTAGTTCCTGATGGCAGACCAGTTAAAATGCTCCCAAATGCTAACCAATATTCTCATTTCTATCAACAAGATTCCTTTTGCCAGTTTAAACTGAAATAAATGGAGTCATACAATATTGATATTCTTTTTTTAAAAATTTTCAATACATATTTTTTATTTTAAAATTGTGGGGTACAGTTAAGGGTTAGGTATACAAATATGCATTGTGCAGATACCCTTGTTGATGAGGTGTGTCCCACTGTCCCCAGACAGATATTGACTATCATTAATCCCACCTTCCTTCCCCTCCCTGCCCCCACCATAGTTTCCTGCCACTGTCAATCCTTTTCTTACAATATTACAATAGTTGTTCAAGGTCTACTTATGAGTGAAAACATGTGATGCTCAGATCTTTGCTTCTGTGAGATCACTCAGTATTATAAACTCTAATTCCATTCAGATTGCTGAGAAATTCATGATTTTGTTCTTTTTTATGGCTGCATAATATTCCATTGTGTATATGTACCACATTTTTTAATCCAGTCCTCTTTTGATGGACAGCATGGTTGGTTCCATGATCTTGCTATTGTGAACAATGCTGTGATAAACATATGTGTGCAGGTATCTTTTTTATAGCGTGATTTGAGTTCTTCAGGGTATATTCCCAGAAGGGGGATTGTGGGGTCATATGGAAGGTCGATTTTTAGAGCTTATAGGAATTGCCACATTGATTTCCATAGAGGCTGCACTAGTTTACATTCCCACCAACAATGTAGAAGTGTTCCCTTTTCACCACATCCTCTCCAGCATCTGTTATTTTTTGAGTTATTGATAATGACCATTCTGACTGGAGTTAGGTGGTATCTCAGTGTAGTTTTAATTTGCATTTCCTTGATGACTAGTGAGATTGAACATTTCTTCATGTATCTATTGGGTGCTCATATGTCTTCTTTTGAGAAATGTCTGTTCATGTCTTTTGCCCACTTTGTAATGGGGTTGTTTGTTTTTTTCTTTTGAGCACATTTGAGTTCTTTGTAGATCCTAGATGTTAGGCCTTTGTCAGACATGGAGTTGGCAAATACTTTTTTCCAGTCTGTGGGCTCTCTCCCTGCTCTCTTGATGGTTTATTTGACTTTGCAGAAGCTTGTCAGTTTAATGAGGTCCCACTTGTCTATCTTATCTCTTATGACCCATGTGTTTCAGTTTTTGCTCAGGAATTAGATGCCAGTTCCAACTTCCATAAGGTTGTATCCTGAATTTTCTAAAGTTCTTATGGTTTGAGGTTTTACATTTAGGTCTCTGATCCATTTAGAGTTTATGGGGATAGATAGGGGTCTTGTTTGAATCTTCTGCATGTGGTCAGCCAGTTTTCTCAGCACCATATCCTCAAAAGGAGCAACAAGGAAGGCAGAGGATGATGAGAGGGCACATGGACATCAGGACCCTCTGAGGAGGTGGCAGTGAAGACTGGAGGACATGGGTTTATACTGACCTCAGCAGTGTTGGGAGGCTTCTCAGGTCTGTGGACATTGGAAGGGTCTGGGTAGCAGAAGGCTAGGGGTAAGAACACAGGATGTGATGCTAAGAGTGTCTGGGGTACAGTGGGCAGAAGGACTGGTGATGTGGAAGATGGGCCTGGGGTCTTCCAACGGTAGTAGACTCTTGGGGCTACCAGCTTTCCAGATGAATAGGCTGTCATATGAATGGACCTGGGTCCTGGCTAGAGCAATCAGAAAAGAGAAGGCAATCAGGGGTATCCAAATAGGAAGAGAGGAAGTCAAGTTATCTCTCTTTGCAGACAACATGATTGTGTACCTTGAAAACCCAAGAGAATCTGTCAAAAACCTCCTTGCTCTGATAAAATACTTTTGCAAAGTCTCAGGGTATAAAATAAATGTGCAAAAGACAATCACATTTCTTTACACCAATAATAAACAAACAGAAATCCAAATAAAAAGCACAATCCCATTCACAATAGCCACACACACAAAAAAAGAAATACCTTGGCATCTTCCTAACCAGAGATGTGAAAGACCTTTGCAGTGAAAATTACAAAGCACTGCTCAAAGAAATCAAAGATGATACAAACAAGTGGAAAAATATCCCATGCTCATGGAATGGAGGAATCAACATTGTGAAGATGTCCATCTTATCTAAGGCAATCTACAGATTTAATGCAATACCCATCAAATTACCAGCAACATTCTTCTCAGAGCTAGAAAAACAATACAGGAATTCATATGGACACTCAAATGACCAAGAATAACCAGAACAATCCTCAGCAAAAAAAAAAAACCAAGAAGGAGGTATCACATTACCAGACTTCAAACTTTACTATAAAGCTACAATAATCAAAATAGCTTGGTATTGGTACAAGAACAGGCATATAGACCAATGGAATAGAATTGAGATTCCAGAAGCAAAACATCAATTTCTCAACCAACTCATCTTCGACAAAGCCTCCACCATCCACCACTGGGGAGAATATTGGTATTCTTTTATGTCTGGTTTCTTGAGTTCTTCTATCAATGAGGCTCATATAAGAGTTACATGTAACAAGAGGTTTTTCTTTGTTACTTCTGTACATTGTTCCATCGTACAAATATACAAAAATTATCACTGATGGACATTGGTGTCCAGTTTTCTATTGTGAATAATACTGATGTGACATGTGACTATTCTCACACCTGCCTTTTGATATACAATGGTTTATATTTGTCTTGAGTACATAGCTAAGAGGGGAATTGTTGGGTGATAAGGTTTGAAAGGAATAAGCTTTATAGATACTACCAGTTTTCCAAATGGTTATATAAATTCACATTTCCTTCAGTAGTGTTCCAGTGTCCCACATGTTTACTAATACTTGTTGTTTCATTGTGATTTTATTTTATTTCGTTTTATTTTTATTGAGTTGGAGTCTCACTCCATCACCCAGGCTGGAATGCAGGGTCATGCTCATGGCCACCCTAGCGTTGACCTGCTGGTCTCTGGCTATCCTTCAGCCTCAGCCTTTCCAGTAGCCAGGTCTCTCTACCATGCCTGGTTAATTTTTGATTTATTGTAAAGACCAGGTCTTGCCAAGTTGCCTGGGCTGTTCTCGAACCTGCAGGCTCAGGCAATCCATTCACCTCGGCCTCTCAAAGTACTGGGATTATAGGCTGAGTCACTGAGCCCTGCCCTCACTGTGATCTTAATTTGCATTTCCCTGATTACTGTGAATAAGGTTGAGCACTTTGAGACAATTATTAAATATCTGGAAATCCTCATTTTCAAAGTTTCCATTCAAGTCTTTGGGGATTAAAATCGAATAGGTTGTCTTTTTCTCATCAGTTCACAGGTAACATTCATATATTCTGAATACACATCTTTGCCAGATGTGTTACCTAAGTTCTCTTAAACTCTATGGCTTGCCTTTTCACCTTATTGTTGAAGTAATTTTTAAAATTTTAATTTTATTTATTGTTTTAAACTCAGAAGTTCTTGTTAACAATGGTGTGCTTTTAATCAAAAGAATTTTTCTAATTCTAATGAAGTTCAGTTTATCAATTATTTTCTTTCTGGATAGTGCTTTATGTTTTATAATAAATCATTTTCAGAAAGATTTTAATAAATATTCTCTACCAAATGCACATGATGATTTTTTTCTTGTCTAGGATATTACTTTGTTACCTTTTACATTTAGGTCATTCTATTGGGACTAAATTTTATGGGTGAGATGCGAGGTAGGAATAAATTACTATCTTTTCTGGAAAAATTCAATTGACCTAGCATTTTTTACTAAAAATACACATTTCTTTCTTAAGTGTATTTTTTCAGCTTTATTGAGGCATAGTTGACAATTTAAGATTGCATATATTTAAGGTGTACAACTTGTTTTCATGCATTTGTACATTGTGAAATATTCATCATAATCAGGTATTAACATATTCATCATCTCATGTAGCTACCTCTCTTATTTAAAAACAACACTTTTGTTGTAAATCAGGTGAGAATATAAGCATGGGTCTGCTTCTGGACTCTATATTCTGTTCCATTGACCAGATGGTCTATTCATATACCTTGACACATATCTTTTTTATTATAGGAGTTTTTATAAAATTCTAGGTATCTGGTGATATGTCTTGCAAATTTATTCTCCCTCAAGATTGTCATGGTTATTCTTTGCCATTTGCATTCTCATATAGATTTAAGTTTAGCCTGCCAATTTTTTTTTCTTTTTTGTTTGTTTTGAGTCTGAGTCTTACTGTGTTGCCCAGACTGGAGTGTAGTGACACACTCATGACTACTGCGGCCTCGACCTGCTGGATTAAGCTGATCTTTCCTTCCACCTCTCCCTTCCAAGTAGCTGGGACTACAGATGCACACCACCATGTCTGGTTAATTTTTTGATTTATAGTAAAGAGGAGGTCATGCCATATTGTCCATGCTGGTCTTGAACCCCTGGACTCAGGCAATCCTCTTGCCTCTGACTCCCAAAGTGGTGGGATTGCAGGCATGAGCCACCGTGCCCAGCCTAGCCTGTTAAATTTTAAAAAGCTGGAATTTTAACTGACCTGCACTGAAACTATATAGTTCTAAATAACTTAATTGCATTTATATGCTATTTACAAACATTTAGAAAATAAAAAAGAAATCAAAGAAAACTCAAATAAATGAAGAAAAACACCATGGTTGGAGATCGGAGGAGTCAATATTATGAGACATCAGTTCTTCCTATATTTATCTCTTAACATGTTGTTTTTCTCATTTTAGTAGGTTTTCTTTGATTACTTTTGTAATGTTTTCTAGATTCCTATGTAGAGGTATTGCAATTTTTATTACATTTATTTTTAGATATTTAGTGACTTTCAAATTACTGTAAATTAATTATATTTCCATTTTTCTAAATTTTTGTATCTAGTGTATGAATGTAGTTAGTTCATACAGAACTTATAATTAGCATCATTACTATTTATAAATTATAATCATTTATATTTAGATTTGTCATTTTCCATTTCTTTCTTTGTGCTTCATTATGAATTGTTTTCTACTAATCTATAGTCCAATCACTAAGCTTGTCTTCTACAGTTTCTAAGATGCCATTAAATTCATCTTTAATTCTTAGTTTTAATTATCTAAAATTTTTACTGATTCTCTTTTTTTAGGATGTTAATGTTTGGTTCAAATTGCCATCTATTTTATTAAATACATTAAACTCAGTTATTTTAAAATCTGTGTATATTTCTAACATTTGGATTACCTGGGCACCTGAACTTATCTGTTTTCTCATTGGTTTTGGTTAATGGATCTGTTTATTGACACATTTTGTAAGTTTTTATTGAATGCTGGACAGTTTGTAGAAAAAAATTGGATGATATCTTCTAAAGAGGATTTAGTGTGTTTATTTTTCTCACCTTAATCAAAGTACAGACTAATCATTTTCATCTAGACACAACTGACTAATCATTTTCATCTAGACACAACTGGTCTATTTTTAGTTTGTTTTCACTCTTCATATTCAATGGTTACCGTAAGTTCCATTTTTAAAAAGCTTAGGTTTTTAAATGAAACCATTCTTATTTGAGGGATCTGAACACTACTTTTTCAAAATCTCTACTATATTTAGTCTCTAAGCACAGTCTCATAATATCTCACTGTCTTAGTCAGTAAATGCTAAGAGTAGAAATTATGTGTAGAATATCAGAGTCACTTTTCTGGAGTACCCTGATTTCTGTCTCTTAAGTTTCTAGACTACCCTTTTGTGATCAGTTCAGGACTGAGAATTGGCTGCTAAGGTGAAAAGTGGAGACAAATCACAGATTCATTTCAATGCACTTCCATTCTCTTCAAGAGCATGGTTTTTCAATTTCTTGTTGCCTTAGTTAATCTCCAATACTTTCTTTTTTTTTTTTTTTTTTTTGAGTTGGAGTCTCACTCTGTCACCCAGACTGGAGTGCAGTGGCCGCTCCCGGCCACCACAGCCTCGGCCTGCTGGGCTCCGGCGATCCTTCCGCCTCAGCCTTCCGAGTAGCCAGAATTACAGGCGTGCGCTAACACGCCCGGCTGATTTTTTTATTTATTGTAGAGATGAGGTCTCTCTGCCCAGGCAGGTCTCGAACCCACGGGCTCAGGCAATCCACTCACCTCAGCCTCCCAAAGGCGCGGGATTATGGGCTGAGCCACCGAGCCCGGCAATCTCCAATACTATTAAGCAGTTGTTTTTTGTTTTGTTTGTTCTAATTTTCATAGTTGATCTCAGTGGGAGTATTTGTATAACACCAACTGCTGCATCACAGAAAGGAACCTAGAATTATAAATATAGTGTCAAATAAATAAATTAATACTGAAGAAAGAATTAACAAATAAAAATTCATACATTATTATGTTATTTTATTATTGCATATTGAATATAATGTCACAGTCCAAATGTGTGGTATATAAGAAACTTCAGAATCTGACTCAAATCTACAGAATTTCCTCAAAAATGAAGTTTTGCATGCTCTTTTATATATACAAAACTAAGCTTCTCAACTAGTAAATCCTGATTTGTATGTCTCCAATGGACTGAAAGTGTGATAAGATATAATTTTCTTAATGTATGGGGTAGTTAGTCAGAGCCAGGGATGGCCAGAGGACTCAGGGAAGTTGTTTCCAGCTGAGAATTGTTGATCCATTTTCCAGAGTGTGCCTTAAAAATATTAATATATGTGTCATAATATGAACAAATTTGGAAGCAGAGGCCAAAAAATATTTGTATCCCTGTATACAATCAATTTTTGTCCCATAAAAGATTTTGCTCATTTTTAAGACCCTGCTCAAATGTAATCTCCTTTCAAATCACTTTATTCACTTCTATGACAACATGATTTTGTAATTTTGTGACTTTTGATATTGTACCAAATGTATGGATTTTGAAGTTAGAAAAACTAAATTTGAATCCTACATGAGGTCTTGTGGTCTTTGGTAAGTTTTCTCTGAGTGTCAGTTGTCACATCCGTAAAATGAGGGAAATATTACCTATCTCATTATTTTAAAAATACTTATTGAATGCATATTTTATGTTAACCACTAAACTGGGCATTAGATGAAAAGAGAAAACTTTTAAGAATGCATATAGCAACAGCACAGGAAATCACATATTATTGTCACTTAATTTAAAATTTCATTTGTATTATTTTAAGATCAATAAATTAAATTAATAACATTTGATTAAAAAGTAAGACCCATTTATAAAAATTTAAAATTTAGAGCTTAAGTAAATACACAAATTGTATCTTGCAACATTAGGCCCTCTAAGTAGTTGCTATTCTATAAGTGAGTTGTAAATAATCTTTGTTGACATCTTTTACATGAGATTCATTAATTTAGGTAGAGAATCATAAAAATCATTTGAATTCTGTCTCTCATTTACTAGTTGTTTGATGCTGTTTATAGCATGCTTGTTGGTTAGTTAACCAAACTAGGTTCAAGCTTCCTAATCCATGAAAATCAATATAATAATGATACATGCCTTATAGGATTTGGGGGAAGATACATGGCATGGCAAATAGTAAGTGCTCAATAACTGCTGGCTATTGTTATTATCCCAATCGTAAGCTCTTATTTAGAAGTCCTAATATAATAGGCAAGTAGCAATTTAATATATTTCCTTCTACCTCCATTTTCCAGAGTCCATAATCCCAGGTGAGAGTGTTGGAAAAGGTTTTCTTTCTTAAATGTATTTAGGCAGGACAGTTATTCCACATAAATCAAGTACCCCCTTGAGGTTCCCCAGTTTTTAAAAGCATGGGAATGTGGGTAGTCTTGGCTTCACTGCCTTTGTCCGGTGTGTAGGATGTCCTGGCAGTCCATCCACTTGAGCTGAAATTTGGCCTCGGGGCTGGGTTCTGTTCACTTCCTCCTAAACAGGCTTTCAGGCCAGGAAAATGTTGTAATAGGGTTTTTTCTCTGCAGAAAACCCCTAGAGATTCCTCCTCTTGGACTTGAGGATAGACCTTCAAATGCTGCCTTCCTTGGATGTTTTTTAGTTTAGCTGAAGTTGAAATTTTTCAAATTGTCTGCCTTAATAAATATGTCCAGCCCTTGTATTCATTCCCTATTTGAACCCAAGGTCAGGGGGCTGTTTATAATTTAGTTTTTTTCCAAAAAACCCATATTATTTTCCTTCATAATCTTTTTAGCTAACCTTTGTGTGTGTGTGTGTGTGTGTGTGTGTGTGTGTGTGTGTGTGTGTGTTAAGATCTTTAGTTGCTTGCTAACTTTTCCTTCATGTTTAATCTTTTATTTTATATTTTAATATATGCACTAGGGCACTATGAGGTTTCTTTTATAATAACATGAAAGGCAGAGAAAAAATAGTTTGGATCAAGAACAAAATATTCAGGAAACGGACATGGAAAAGACCCATTTTTAAGTTTAGTGCTGGTAAAAACTCTTTAGGGAGGGAGAAAGTGCTTTCAGAGGACAGCCCTTGTAAAAGAAGAGACTCCCATGGCCCTGATTCACAGTCCATTTATTTTCAGCTTATATTTCTGAGTGCAGCATGAAAAACGGAAGAAGTAATATCAACCCAATCTATTGTTGAGATCCATGGGTCCTGCAGCAGAAATTTACAAAAATTCCAAGGGATGTATGCAAGGCACAAATGACTGCACTGCCTTCCAAAGGATAACCCATAGAAAGCACCATTGCCTATAAGTACTTCACCCAGCTGCTCTCCAAAATTAGTTGTTTTCTGATTGTAGGTACAGGGAAGGGCAGGGGCCATGCAAAAGATTACCCCAGGGATGCAGCTATGACCCTGGAAGATCTACATACTATTCTAAAGAGATTTCAAAGACCATTACGGCTGATGGCTACAGAAGTGAGTGTTTCTCTCTTTAGCTAAGAGACGCATGCATTTCTTAGGGGAAAGGAGACATCCAATCTATAGAATATGGAAGTATTTTCCTTTTTCTGTTTTATAGGGAGAATTCTAATATACTAGTTCAATTGTCAACCAGATTGACTTTGGTTCTGATGAATAATACAGAATTATAATAGAAAATAATAACTCTCTAAAGAGTGGTCAGTGCCTTCTGAAATGAGGGTTTCTGTAGGGTCATGAATGAACATCCACATCACCTTAGATTGCAAAGTTGGCAAGCTTCACCTTCACTTCCTCTGTCTGTACTTCTATCCACCTTTCCAATTACTAAATTCTACAAGAGATCTAGCATGTATTCCATTCTTACTGGACATGTGAAAAGGGTTAACTAATTAAATGAGATTGATCCCTGTCAAAATATATCTGCCAGAAACGGTAGAACCAGCTTTCCCCTCCACCCCCACTGTCTACCTTCTCTTCCTTCTGTAATACGTATAAAGAAAGGTCTGATTTGTCACTTGGGATGGTTACTGGACCCTTCTAAAATGTTCTTAGGTAAGATTTTATATTCCCTAAAGTTTGACATTTCCTGAGTTTTCATTCATTCTGATGGCTGGGAAATTATCACCTAGTGAAATTTGTAAAAATCAGAGTAGCCATTGGCCTCTCTTAAACACCAGTTTTAAAATACTTGTGGAGCCTGGCAAGCTAATTGGCTTTTCTATATGTTCCTTCTTGCAGAACATTTGCAATACAATCCTGGGAAGACTTCCAGAAGGATTTCATCAAATAATAAGCATATTAGTCAGAGATCCAATATGATATCTGAATAGACACAAGTGCAGAAACATTTTTTTTTTGCAATGATTGTAATGGAAGAGAGATTCAGAACAGATAATCAGTAGTTTTATAATTTTAATAATAGTATCAAAACATTTTGCTGGGTAGTAAATGGTGCTTTATTGTTTCTAATATTTTGACTAATGAAATTTATGAATGCCTAATTTAAACATATTACAAAAGCTATGACTGCTGAAATATGTTTGTGTTGACTACATTTTTGATAAATATTAATATTATTGTTTACTTTGATCTGGATAAGAAAGCCAAGTTCACATTTTTTACTACAGGGGTTCATATTATTGATACTATTTAATAACAGAACAAAAGAAGATTTTTTTTTGTTTGTGAACTCCATTTAATATAGTTTAAACATAAGGTTATAGCCAGCCAAAGCCATACACATCAGCTTATTTCCTGTCAAAATATTTTCTATGCTAATGTCAGCTAAAAGATATAATAATACTAATGTGAATGGTAAATGCAGTATTCCATTAAAATTTGATTCTGGGCCAGGCAGGGTGACTCAAGCCTTCAATCTCAAGCTTGTTATTACCTCTGGCTATTGTTTTTAGTAATTGCAAGATGGGAGGATTGCCTGAGCCCAGGGGTTCATGACCAGCCTGGACAACCTGGTGAGACTTCATCACTGCAGTAACTCCAAAAATTAGCCGGGATAGTAGCGGAGCCTGCAGATCCAGCTTTTTGGAAAGCTGAGATGGAAGGATTGCCTGAGCCCAGCAGGCTGATGCTGGGGTGACCATGAACATGCCACTACACTTCAGCCTGGGTGATGGAGTGAGATTCCAACTAAAAAAAAAATGATTCTGTCACTTGGACTTAACTATTAAACTAATAGAATGGAAATTCTTGTATTATCTACCAGCTACCAGCTTAATGCCAAAATATAGCAAGTGATAAATAAATATTTCCTTAACTAAATATTGTTGACAAGTTATAAGTTAATTGGTATATTTACAAATGTTATTTCTGTTCATTATGTATTAATTTATTAGCACTGTTGAACAATATTAAGACTATTGAATAGCTGGAGTTAATAACTGGTTCTATGGTTTTTCATTTGACCCCAGACACCTGAAGATTTGATTCTTGATCAATTCTCCTTGTAACTTAATTATTAGGAGTTTATACTGGATCTAAGATGAACTGGAATTGGGTCAATGACTAGGTACTGCACCAAGCATTACTTACCAATAATGAGCAGACACTATTGACGAATGGCAGCTGTTCTAGAGAGTCACATACTCCTGAAAGGGCATCATGGCTAACCAGGTACAAAACGTGAAAGGCCCTTAGAATAGATGACTTCCCTGAACTGACCTTGTCCAAACAATCTTAGCCTAATATTTCATGACCACACTTCATGCCAGTGTGAAATAACTACGACATTGGTAGGTGGGCCTAGGAGTTCTGTGCCATTTCTATGATTCAGTGTTGCTTCATGTCCTGTGTTTTCCTCAAAGCTAAACCTTCTTGTTGTGGGGTGAAGTCTGTCATGCATCATGACTCTGATTGTCAATCCAAATCCAAGAACACTACTAGAAGAATAGTATACAGTGCTTAAATTACCACTTATAGCATCCTATACCCTTCCCTTGGGTAGGCTTGTGTTCACATCTTTTAATAAAAGCTCAGTTTTTAGAATATGTTGTTGCCCCAGTGTGCACTAAGAGCTAGAAAGAAAGACCAACTCGAGAGTGTTCTAGGAACTTATTATACCATATAGGTAAAAATTTCATTTTGGCAAGCACTACAATTATAGAGCCTAAGCAGAAAATTTAGCCTTGAGCTCTCTGTGGAGGGAATCTGAAAGAAAACAAACAAAAACTAAAGAAAAGTCACCGTAGATACCATAAGGAAAAAAGACTATCCTATGTTTATATGATATTTGTCAGAACTAGGGATAAGTAAAACACCAAGAAAGGAGTTAGACAAACTTCTGTTATAGGTACATTTTCTGGTTTAACAAGCCAGGTTTTATCTTGAGACTGGTCTCATAGCTCAGGGCAACTCTGAGACCCTTAGAGAGGCTTTCTAGTTTATGTCTTCTCTTAGTTATCATTTCTTTTACCAAAGAGCCTGGAAACTTTGATTATAAAACTAAACTATAAGATTAATTGTTTTCAAGTAATAAAAGATGTTAATGTAATTTGCAATAGCACAATGGATGTCATATGTTAGCACAGGCTAATGTTTTCTATTATATGCTATAATTGGTTTCTTAAATTTATATATATATAATTTGTAAGTTTTTTCTATCTTTTGAAAAATATAAAATGAATCACCTATTTCACTCTATTTTTACATCTTCTGGTGCTCAAAGGGAATAAAAATAAAACACATTCTTGAAAGCACAATTCTAAGAGCTGTGAATCTGTATATCTTTTCAACTTCTTAAAGTGGGAACATTTCTTTTTCCATTTTTTTTTCAACTCATGCCCCAAATAAATTCAACAAGTAATTATTGAATAGTAACTATGTACTCAGCATTCTGTTCAGAAGGAAATTATCAACAATAACAACAAAAGTCATGGTTTTTATTAGGGATATAAAATTTTGCTGGACAGAAAATGTAAATACTAATTTAAAAGACAACAGCTAAAAACTATATGCCAAACTGAGTGCAAGGAAGTTTAAATAACATATTGCTTAAGGTAGTATTCGAAAAATTTTACAGCACAGTTGAAGTCACTGAGTTCAGTAA
This sequence comes from Carlito syrichta, assembly GCF_000164805.1. Lineage (NCBI taxonomy): Eukaryota > Metazoa > Chordata > Mammalia > Primates > Tarsiidae > Carlito > Carlito syrichta. Next base: position 82,739 of record NW_007022820.1, read on the forward strand.
ATAGAAAAAGTCAAATATAAAAGGAGTATTTTAGGGCATCCCCTTAGAGTCCCTCCCATTATGAGAGATTTTCTGTCATCTCAATAAATCCTGCTTTAAAAAAAAAAGGGAGCATTTGAAAATACCATTCAGTAAATTTGGCAGCAATCACTGAATAAATTATTGGGTAGATTACTGAAGGTCTTTGTTGATTATAATTAAACATGTCAATTGTTAAGCATTGGTAAGGGTTTTTTAAAAAATTAATGTAATAGTTTCTGCTGGGTGAATGAGTACTTTTGGAATAGAACTTAGCTGGTATTCATGTTTATAACTTTTATTTGTGCTTCACAAGTGCTAGGTCTATGCTTAGTACATCACATATATTACTCTTATAATAACTTTGCACAGCAACTTTGCAATTATGGAACTCAACTATTTCCATTTTACATATAAGGAAACTGAGGCCTAGAGTAAGTAACTAACTTGCTTATGTTTAGGCACTAAAAAAGCAGTAAAGTTGCCCATTAAAGCACAATAATATGACTCATAAAACTATAATTTAACTTCCAAATTATAACATATTAAAAAATGCTTGATGGACTTCTGCTTCTGACTGTATCACTGTAGCTTGTATCAGGAATTTGAGGCTGCAGTGAGCTATGATCATGCCACTGCATTCTAACCTTGGTGACAGAGTTATCTCTCTCTCTCTCTGTCTCTCTCTCTGTCTCTCTCTCTCTCTCTCTATATATATATATAGTACATATATATTACATATATATATTAAAAGAAGAAAAGGTAGTTTGTAACAGACTAATGGCATAGCTTGGTTTAAATACTGAAAAATAAAACTGAACAAAATGCAAAAAATAAGAAAAAAAACAGCCAACTGAAGGAATTAGAAAGCAATCAAGAAGATAGGACAGAAGAAAAATGCATCAAAATGAGTAACACACTTGCCACTGCAATTGCCCATTGAGACATTTGTTTTTTTTTTTTTTTTTTTGATAAAGCACGATTTATTGAGAGAACAGAAAAGCTCCCACAGTGGAAGGGAACCAGAGGGAGTTGACCCACAGGCCTTTTACAATGAGGTACAATCACGGGTTTCTCATGAATTCTGAGACAGGAGCATGTGATCCAGCAGACAAGGCACATGTTCGGATTGTTCCTCTGAGTAGATGGGGTGAGCTCAGAGGTCTACCTGGGGACCTGAGTGCTCACATGTTATACAGTAAGTTCACATGCTGGGTTAGTCTAGCTGGTCTGGGAGTCTTGTGGGCGATTTCCTTTTCTGATAGCCAAAATGGAGAACTGCTCCTCCCAGTGGGTGTGCAGGTTCTGATTTCTCCTTGTGTTGTGGAATGGCTGGGCCTGCAGGTCCCGCTCACAGGTCCAAGAACCAGGACATCCCGCTGGAACCCACCAAGACCGCGACCTGCCATGGCGGGGGTCACCGACACTCGCTCTTTCACAAATCAACACTTCAGACCAACACCAGAACCTCACGGATTCCACAGGCTGCGTGTGTCGCTCGCGGTTAAAGGCGCCACCCGGGAGTGTGTGTGGCCCCAGTTATGCACGAGCACTGCTCTAGCGCTGCAGCCTGACGAGACATTTGTTAATTCAAAGCAAATCATAAAGACTAGCAAAAAATATATAAGGTTAAAGTTTTTTGCAATTAATTTGTGTTTGGGAGATTAAAAAAATTTGAAATTCAAGACCACCAAGGCAGCTAAGATTTAAGGGGTCAACATCCCAGAAAATAAAGAAAATCACAGAGAAGTAAGCCTAACATTCTATGTATAATTTTCTTTTAAGGGATTTCCTCACTCCTAAAGTATTCCTGTGTGAACCATACTTAAGAAAAAAAAAGATAATAGTTAATAAGCTAAAAATGAAACATATATTTTATCTGTCTTACAATATTACAGTTAGAAAAAAAAAATTAGAATTTGGTGCCCACAAAGAAAAAAGGCCCTTATAAATTGAGTCCTTTCTAAAAGACCCTTCCTAGATTTAAAAACATGCCAGAAATAGACCAGTCCTAGAAGATACTCTAAGCTAAAAATATATTAATTTTTAATCAAAATATCTTAACTCATACATATTCTAATTTATTGTCAAAGAAAATTAAATCTCTGGCACAAGAAAAATGCTTCACAATTTTTATAAACAATGTATAACACACAAGAACAATAAAAATTACCAGACATGCCAGAAGATAGAACCAAATGATTGAAAACCAGGAAGAAAAACTCAGAAAATAGAAATAGGCACATAGGTAATTTAGACAGTGAATTTATCAAATATAAGTTGTAAAATAATTATGATTAAAATATTAGAGAAAAATGGGTGTAAATGGAGAACTTCACTATACAAATCTATAGAATGGAGTGAAATGGAAATTCTACAACTGAAAATGCAATAATTGAAATTAGGTATTAAATATTATACATTCTAAACAGGATAATACAATAAAAGCCACATCTCATCATGGGTTAGAAAAACTGTTGCAAATCAAAATCGAAGAGATTTTCTTCAAAGAAAATAGAAAAATTAGTTATATTACTTTCATACGTGCAACAGTAAGACTGAGAGTCAACTTTTCACCAAACAAAAATAGTAGAATGACATCTTTGAAATGCTGGAAGCAAGAGTAACAACCTAGAAATCTAAAACAAAAATAAACTTCACATATGAAGGCAAAATACATAGTTTTTTTTTTTTTTTTAGACAAAAAATATTCATTGGCAAGAAATTATCATTAAAATAACAATTAAGGAGTTTTTCTGGCAGAGGGAAAATGATCATAAATTAAGAAATATTAATATAGGTGGGAATGATAAACAACAGAAAGGTTAGTTGTAAACATAAATCTTAGTGAATATTGACTAGAAAAAAGCAGTGGTAATATATAGAATAAAATATATGCAGATTTAAAGTATATTATAGTAATAGAAAAAATAGAGTTAAATGAAGTTAAAGCAAATAAATCCTAATATTCCTGGTACATTGTAAACTTACTAATTTGAAATTTAGTCCAATAAATCAATGATAAATCTTAAAATATCTAGGGTAACCACAAAAATAAGGAATACATAACTAACAAACTAATAGAGGAAAACTAAAATAAGAAAATATATTAATTAAGAATAAAAAATAAGGAAGGGAGAAAATAACAAAACTAATAAGAAAATTTAAAAGATGTAACAAAATGCTAGATTCAAATAACATATATATTAACAAAACTTTAAATGTAAATTAACTAACTGTTCCAGCTAAAACTCAAAATTGTCAGAGTGGACAAAAAAGTAGAAGTCAACTATATGCCATTTAAGATACAGCTTTGGAATGTTTAAAAGAAACAATTTTGTACATATACTATGTACATTCTAAACAAAAGAAAATTGGTACATTATGCTGATATCTGACAAAACAGATTTTAAAGTGGGACGTGTTAATAGACACACAGAGAGACATTTCCTAATAATGAAGTTATTGACTGAACAGGAAGATATGCAATTCTAAATTTGTATGTGCATTCATTTTGAGAGATTTTTAACACTGGCTCTGAAAAACTGATAGAAAAATATCAGGTAATTGATGTAATAATAAAGAAAATTAAGAACCTAATTATAATTCACACCTGTGTGAATTGAACATGAATTTTACTGCACATATAACCTTTCATAATGTAGACTTTGTCTACATCCATGTCCCCCCTCCCTGATGTAAAGTTCAGCTTGACCAGTTGACTTGCACTGGCTAATAAGACGTAAGTGAGGAAGGAGCTTAAAGATAGTTTGTGCTTTGCCATATTCCCTTTTCCCTCTACTTTTGGAACAAAGAACAAACTGTTCTAACTGCTCTAGCTTGGGTATAAGAGAAATGATGACTCCCCTGTCAACAAATGATGGACATGTGCAGTAAGCAAAACAAAAATCCAAGTTACTCTAAGTGATTAAGAATTGAAATTGTTTATTATGGCGGAATAACATAGTCTATTCTGCCTTCATTAACCACTACTTCAACTTTGCCAACTACTGTTTCCCCCTCCACTTCTCCTGTCTTAATTATCCTGATCTACTTTATTTTTTATTCTATAGCCTTTACTGCCTTCCATTTTTTGGGAGATCACTTTGATGGGTCACTTGTGCTCCCACATATCTTGCTGTATATGCCCAGGTTGCAAAACACTGATTGTTTTTCACTTGGTTCATTTCTCAGAGCTGTGGCAAGCAATTTTGATGGAGGAGTTAATGTCTCTCTCTGAAACAAAGAAAAGGTTTGCTTACTGCTTGTTATTAAATGGTGGTTTTCCCATATTCAGTATTCCTCAGCTGTGCTACTGCCCCACTGTATGTATGGCATCCATCTGGCCCCATCTGCATAATTCCCATGGGGTTCTGCAGAATATGTAAGCAAAGTATGCTAATAATTTGCCCACTGTGCTATGAGTAAAAGATAACCTTGTCTCTGTCCCAGGAGTCTCATATCTCCTGCCAGCAACCATCAAACAGTAACAGATTATTAGTAACTTGCAAGTACATAAAAACCCAGATTACTATACCACATTATATTATTGACTTAATTTTTATGAATTCTTATTATGTTTATTATCCCTTATGTTTAAAACTTATTACTATGTTAATCACTTATTAATATTGCATATTATCTTCCCACCAAAGTGTTATTTCCCTGAAACTGCAGATCTGTGTTTTTCTCCTAGATTTATACCCAGCCACTAGATTAAATTTGGAACATAATAAAACAGTCAATAAATATGTATCAAATAAATAAATGAATAATGAACAGATTTAATCACAAAATAGTAAGCACCTAAAATTAGGTAAGTTTGAATTTTTTGTGAATAGGAAGCTATATTAAAGAGTTCCATGTTCTCAGCTATTAAAATTATATATTCTGGCTGGGCTCGGTGGTTCAGCCTGTAATCCCACACCTTGGGAGGCTGAGGTGAGTGAATTGCCTAAGCCCGCGGGTTCAAGACCCGC